>NW_010111449.1:0-37130 GCF_000699245.1 Pterocles gutturalis
GTTCTATGATTCTATGATTTTTTTTTTAATAAGTTTGCCCCTTTTCACCTGACTTTCCCAAACATAAATCCCAAACAAAACTTGTTGTCAGAAGCGTCCCCCACCATGTCTCTGGGTGAAGCAAAAAAGGAGCAAAAAGGCGAAAGCAGGAGCCACCCCACGCATGACAGTTGTTGCAGATGCATTGCCCCTGTGTGGCAGATGAGAGAATAAACAACATATGAGAGATGCTAAGCGCTGCTCCAACACTGAAGCAATGAGCACAAGATAGGAGCTCCTGTAAAACGAAATAGAGTTTTTGCCCTAATCTCTTTTAAAGTGCCGTAAAATTACATTTACTTCAGGCACATTTCCCTAGCCCTTGTTTTCATTATGTTGTTCTCGAAGATTTAAGTTGTAGTATCTGAGCACAGACCCCATGCAGATCCTTGGATAATCAGAAAGAAGCTTATCCTGAAAATTCACTTGAGCTGCTGAATTTAATGAATTGGCTTTTTCTTTTCCACGCCAGGGGTTGCTTTCCCTGTACCACGGTGGCAGCCTGTGGCTTCTAGCTATAGCTCGTGTTTGCCCCCAGAATACGCCAGGAGCTGCTCTGCAGACCCCCGTGCTGCCTGTGCCCTGAGCCCCCACCCAGGCCAGGAGGCTGCTTGATCCCTGGCATGCCGTGGGGGGTGTTTTATCCGGGCAGGAGAGACCCTCTCCCATAAACACTTCTGTAAGACTGTGTTACTTTCAGGAAAGGTGCTTTTGTTGCTAAATATTGAATAAAGTTTTAAGAACTTATTATTTTGGACTCTTAACCCACTCTGGTAGTGGAAGCACGAGTCGGTAGTGGGGTTATTTATTTGTTATTTGCCTACTGTTGTAACAGTTACAATAACTTTGATCTTTTGTTTTCCTCACTTGGAGAAGTCCTCATTACCAAAATGTCACCTCTGACCTTCTTTTGCATTTTCAGCTTGCATTTTATTAACTCCTTTTTCATACGGGACATGGGGTGTCTGCCAGTTGGTACAAAGTTTGCACTTCTGATGCAAAGAGCAGCAGTGAGGAAGCTGGTGCCATACCAAAAGTTTGTGCAAAAAAGAAAAAAGAACTTATGAGGAAGGGTGAATTAAATCTGTGCATATAGAGTCAGACTTTCTTTGGGCTCACTGTTGGGACAAGCCTATTGCACTTAACAAGATTCAGCTAGGGAAAGTGGAGCGCATCTTTATCCCTCTCCAAGCATGCACTTTACTCAGAGATGATAAATTTCAATCAGTTGCCAGAGGAATTTATTTTCACAGCTCCTCTTTACTTCTCAGGCTAACAAAGAAGGCATCCGTCCTTTCCCTGCCAGTAATGCTGGAGGATTTGCACTTATTATATGTTTGGTGAAACAATATGCAACAGTGAAAATTTACTAGATGCTGCAGAAAGGAGCAAGGGAAAGTTAAAGCACAGCCTAGAAAAATAAAAGGAGAACTGTTTGCATGTACTTTTATTGATTTCTGACAGCCATGTTCTTTTCAGGGACAACAGAAGGGAAAAGAATTTCAGTCTGTGTATGGATGAGTGATATACACTCCCCCTTTTTAGTCTTAATTTTTTTTTTTTTTTTTTATGCTGGTGTGCAGGTGCAGAAGGGTGTCTACCTAATTGGCCTCAAGAGGGGATTAAACTAAATAAAATCACGGTCCACAGGGGGCCTCTAAATATGGCTTTTTAATTTGAAAATTTTTGTGGGTTCCAGTGTAATTCAAGCTTTTCAGGCTTTATTAGTGCACAGTCATTTGTGCAGCTTGCAAAGCTCCCATCTCGGCGAGTTTGATACGCCCGCCCCTGCTCAAGCAGAAGACAGAGCGCTCCCTTCAGCTGCAAAACACGCTCTGTGACATAACAAAAGCCCTACTGTAAATAAAACACATGGTAATAACAGCGACAGGAGGCGGCAGAAACCGGCAACGCGCGTCCAAGCAGTGACGCCGCTTGAACGTGGTACTGAACGGAGCTAATGACAGTCTGCAAGCATCTCTCTGCTCTGCCTGTGACAGAGGCGCTGGGAGCAGATAGGAGTAAATACCAGCAATTTTACATGTTCGCTTGTAATAAAAGTCAAAAATATGCAGCTTGGTGTAACTAATTGCTGTGGAAGGAGAACGAACCAATAGTGCTCGTTGCTGTGAAACTGTTAATGGAGAACTTATGGAGAGAAAGTCCAAGTTCTCTCATCCAAATTGGAATGTGAAAGAAATCTGTTGGAAGGTGATGACAGAAATGAAGTAAAACAGTTGTTTCCTGATCCATGTGCCAGATGTGTCACATACTGTGATAAATAAGATCTGCATCTTACACTCCAGAAATTGGGGAATATTACAAGCGTTTATTATAGTGAGGTACAAAAAAATGTACTTGAAATGCTTTGTTTCTCCTGGCACCAAGCAGTGAGAAGTTATTGCACAATGCCTGGAGCTGCTAATTCTTTTGTTTAGGTTCAATCCAACACAGCCTATTAAAAGCTTAAATTCAATTTTATTGTTAAGGTATTTATTAACTGATTATGAAAAGACATTAAAGGGCTCATAATTAAACTACTAAATTGTTCCTTACCTTGACGAATCCCCCATTTTCCAAGACTGACTTCCATAGTATAAAATATCAGGGTTTTAATTTAGAGGAGAATGCTGCTCACAGGCAAACCCCAGCTTTTCCTTCAGCTCTTGACTTGATCCCAGTTCATAAGCCCAGAGTATCATGGCAGAAAGCCTAATGCATTGGTGGCTTTTCTTGGGAAGACTGCTCTGCAGGTTTGTGGCATGTTGTCACACATTTGCAGAAATAGCTGCATGTTGATGCTGGATAACCTAGTCTTATTACTTACGAAAAAAGTCTCATTGACTTTTGGCCCATATGCTTTTGAAAATGTGTATTGTGAACAACTTGCTAGACTGAAGGCACATACTTCCAGGCAAAGCAGATTCCCACTCTTCCCATCCCAAGAGCAAGATGCAGTTCTCAAAGATTTGCTGTCATCAAATACTCCCCCAGATTCACAGCCTGGGAAGACAGTGGGAGCTGAGTGACTAGATCTCCCACACCAGGTCAGCGTAGGACCTCATAGAGTCTGCTGACCCTCCAAGCCAGTGATTTTATAAAGGCAACTGCATCGTGCCCTCATCCACATGACCGATGTTTGGGTGGGGTGGGAAGGGTGCAGGAGGCAGCCAAGGGAGATTGAGTCTTTCTGTGTTTTCCCTTTGGGAATTGCTCTGTTCATCAGAAGGGTCATATGTCTAGCACCTGCACAAAGGTTAATGGGGAGACTGGGTTGTCTACCCAGAGGTCTTACGGCTCTCAGCTGGCTTTAGCTGTCCGTGTCCTTGCAGAGCTCACCTGCAGGGCTGCAATACTCAGTCGCTTTTCACGCCAACTTCATCAGGAGGTTTTTACTGTCAGAACAGGCAGAAAGTGTGTGTCTGATTACCACAGGTAGAGATAAAAGCTTGAAACCCCTGATAAGTATGATTCGGGTGAACCTCTGCAGTCCCAGGAACCTGATGGTGAACAGCAATTCCCTGAATATGTGAGCTGTCTTTAAAAAAGAAAACCAACCTCATCGTTCCTATGTCCGTGAAGAGCCAAGGAAGAGGTAGATCCCTTTACTGTGGTGCTGTGCCCAGCAGTTCAAGCAGCCTTCCCAGCCTGGCTGGGGCATTGGGCCACTGTTGTGTTCGTTCTGCATGCTTGCTCAGAGCTGGGGTGGGTGTCCCATATGGTACCATGCCATGGGGACATGCTGGTTGGGATTCATCTCACCTGACCCAAAGCTCCTAATATAGGCTGAGGTGAACTGCACCCTCCAAGTGCTTCTTTGACACATTATTCCTTTGAAAATGAAGGGATAGTGCCTCACTGTGTGTGGATGAAGCTCACGCTGGCTATCACTCATATTTTCCAGGGTTACTTCAGACAGATTGTCTTGAGATGAATTTCAAAAACTGAGATTTACAAAAATGTTGCTTTGGGAGGTGCCAGTATCCTGTCTCAACGTGTTAAGACCTGTAGGTGAGTCCCAGCCAGGAATGTTTCCTAAATCATGTCCTCTCCTGCTGCCCAGTTTCCCCGCGGATCTCCTCAGGACATTTTTTAGCCTTTTCTGTGTGAGTTAGCCTGTCCCACCCTGAAGATGTGACATCATCTACAGGCTTCATCAGAGCCCCACCAGCCTTTACTCAGATTTCAGAGGAAAAGACCTCTGTATCAGTTTTAAAATTCTTTGTTCTTAGGCTATGTCTTCACTGCAGGAAGAGTGTTTGCTTACCCAGCGGTAGATATCTCCCTCTAAAGCCCCAATTCAGAGCAGCACTGGTTTTACTTTGAGATAGGTCTTCCACTGCTCCCGGGATTTGCCTTCATTAGTCGTATGGAAGTAAAAGCTCTCTTGCCCTCCCCTCCCTTGATATTTCCCTGTGAGATACTGAATTTAGCAACCCCACTGGAAAAACCACCCTTTTTTTTTGGCAGAGAAGCTGCAGCTGTAAGTGTTTATGGGAAATAAAGATATCTGATTAGGGTTGGTTTTTTTTTTTGCACACTAAGCTGCATACCCTCTGGTAACCTTATTATTTGTAATACTGTTGGAGGCTGTGGAAGAATGGAAAGACTGCAGTTTCTCAGCAGCGCAGCTAGAGCTGGCCCACCTTCCGAAATACAGAGGTCCTGTTGCTGTTCAAAGATATTTTATTGAAGAAAGTGATACTGCTTTCGACAAAACCAGGCAGGGCCTTACAGTAAGGGCTAGTTAGGAGCCTCAGCAAAATGTTATTGTCTTCCCGAGCCATGTTTATCCTTAAGGGACACATTAGAAAAAACAATGGACAATGGGCCATACTGACAGCTTATGGGAGGAAATAAATGAAAGAAATAAAGCGTACTATGCTTTTGTGAAGCTGACGTGAAGACAGCTGACAAAGGTCAGTACGTTACGGCTTTGCAAACGGTGAAAATATCGATTGTCCTGGCCTGTCACAGACAGTGAAAACACCTATCGTACATGCTGAGTATATGAGAAAAAAAAATAGGTGATACTCGCTGCAGTGAATAGGCAGTGATGAATGTGGTGAAAAACACATGATGCGCATCTTCTAAGCCAGTGAGTGGATCCCCCTGAGGCAGGGAATATTTTTATGTTGCTTCTTTATATAGTGTGGGATTTGTTTCTCCTAAATGGAGACTCCAGAACTTAAGACTTAAAGAAAAGCCCAGTCTAGCCACTTTCCTAACCTCACAGGCAGCTGAATTCATGAGGTGCTTCCCTCCTCAGGCTGAAGGATCCTGGAGCAAGGAATGTCAGTGGCCAGAAGTACCTGTTGTGGGAAGGCGATGGCCCTCTGCCCCCACACACCCTCCCAGGAGTCTGCTGTGAGCCAGAGGTGGCTGGAGAGGGGCCTCAGCTCCACCTGGGGTCTTGGCAAAGCCCAAGCGTGGAGATGTGGTGGGGATGAGGGGAGCACTCCATCTGGTCCCTGGGACAGGGACCAAAACCTAAAACTAGAACTCACTCAAGTCAGGCATCCAGAGGACTGGGTGGACCGGATCCCTCCCAGTGTTACCAGTGACGTTGGGATTCCAGTCAGGTTCACCAAGAGTCTGTGCAACCCGGGTCGTGGGCAGCAACTTGGGATTTTTTATACCAGTCTAGTTCTTAAAGTTCATGCTGTGGATTTCTTCGTCTAGCACAGATAAGCATTGCCAAAAAAAGTACATTCCTAATGCTGGTTAGATAATCCAAGTTTGCTCTTTCAATCTGAATTCACTGTGAAAACAAAATTGCTTGGGTTTGAGGAAGTGCCTGTATCTTAACTCCAGGTTTATACAGGAGCCTGGAGCAGCTCGCTCAGGTCGCTATGTCTTTTGGGCTGTTTTCACCTACATCAGATAAATCAGAGCAGCAAACTTCAGAGTCCAGAAAGCTCTTAAGATCTCCTGAAAGATCTGTCCTTCGCACAGAGCTGCCCACGACTCCGTGGCTGTACAGTTAGAGCAGTGCCTGTGGCCCCCAATGCGGCACAGGGGTGGGCACAGGACCCTGGCCAGCCCGAGGAGGTCCTAGGGTGGCTTTCCCTCACAACCCCAGCTGAGGATTGTCAGTTCATATTTCGTAGTTTGTGCTCCTCTTTGCATTTAGAAAATAAAAGCTTGTCCTGTCTTTGCACATACGGCACCGAATAGGGTTCGGGTGACCCCCCCAGTGAGAGGAGGGCAGCGCGTGGTGCATGGAAAGTGCAGCGTCTCCAGTGCCCTGCCATCAGCCCGACTGAAGAAATGTGCGCTGGCAGTTCCCTTCTGTAGGTGTTACTGACTGACAGATAGCGATGGAGGCAGAAAAATGTCAAAGTGTTAGAAAAGTCAATATTATTAAGACCTTGCTCCCCTTGCTTCCCTGTTCCGAGGAGTTTCTTGAGTATGACCAATTACATTCTTTTTTTTATGACCGGTCACAAATGCAGCTTTTATTAGCTGGTTTGCTCAGTGATTCAAATGTATAGACTTTATTTCAGTCTCATTTGAGTTGGAGGAAGGCATACAAGGATTTTTGCTGGCTTAAATTAGTGGAACTGCCCCTTTGGCTGAATGACAGGGCCCTCGCCTTGCAGAGCAGAGCTCCAGCCCCGGCTCTGACTTTTGCCTGTAAATTAGTTTGTGAAGTGGTGTTTATTGCTACATTGGGAGGTTAAGACAGCCTAATTGTATGTTTGTACAGGAGAAAACATCACGCCAGAGCCTTAAGCAATTATTCTTTCCATGTCCTTTCACTGTTTAATCTTGACACTGTTCAGAGGGGAAAGGAGACAATTTGTCTTCACCCTACAGCCAATTAACAGTAGAAGTGCAGAATGGCTAATGCAATCTCCACTGAAGTGCCATCATCCATTCATCAAGATAAGATCCTGAAATAGCATGCATCTAGAACCCCTTGTTGGGAATTGTTCTGAGCCCACGCCTGATCACAGCCAAGGATATCTCAGTGATTTACAACCCAGCGCGTGGTTCCAATGTGTGACAGTGCTCAGCACCTCTCCTCCCACTTTTTCTCTCCAGTGGCCATCTTCTCTTTATGGATGAGTTAGTCTCCAGAGGACTAGTCTTTTTAACACGCCATTACTCACTGAAATGTTTTGTTTTTTCTAAACTTCTAAGGTGAATCACAGGGAATTGCCTTTCTTTCCCCAAGGAGGACATGCCAGATATAAGCCAGACGAGCAGTGTCTTCTCTGAGCTGGCTAAAAGGTATGGCACAGCAAAGGCAGTCCTTTGATATGACAGCCACTGTGTTAGAAAGAAGAAATAGCTCTTTCAGACCATATCTTGTTTATGGAAGTGCAAATCTCTTAAAACCATCCAGGTCTTGTGTCCCACATTTACCTGCAGTAAGCCTACAGAGCCGCAGTCAGACCCAGGGTAAATGACTGGAGCTCTGGTCGGGTACACATGATCTGTATTTGGTTCTGGATCTCCAGGATGTGGTTTCCTTGAAAATGTCTGCGAGCAGGTTCTCTCAATGTTTTTCTTGTCCACAAAATACTTTTTTAAAAAAAATACTATATAAAAACCAGCAGGATCTGTCTTTCTTGAGGCCAGCGCAACAGAGCCCCAACTGTTTTTTACTGGATGCTTAAATACGTGCAGTAAGAAGAAGCTCATGCTCAAATTTTGTTTTCAACTGGCAGAGCAGAGATTTTCTGGGATCCTCCCCAAGAATGATCTAGTCCTATATGTTCTAAGAGGTTAAATTCAGCCTTTCACTTTCAATTTCAATTTCAATTTCAGTTGGTATAGGCAATTGCATTGCACCAATAATGGGCATGACCCTTAATTTCTATAATAAGTGATACAGAAGGACACCTACCAGGAAATGATAATTAAATCCTTAGTGTGCTGTTTCATCATCCTGACCCGTTTTGGTGGAGCAAACAAAGCTTTCCCTCAAAGATGCTGAGTTTTGATACAGGAAAACTAGACATTTTCAAAGAGGCTTTATTTGCTGGATGGAATAAAAGGGAGGCGCCAAGAATATTTTAATGAAATGCTCATTACTGAGAGGATCCAAGAAAAAAACACTGGCTGCCCATATCCCTTCCAAGCCAACAGACCATTTTGAAGGCTTCAGCAGCTATCTAGCTATATATACACACACGAGATGTTCTTACACTTCCAGCAGAGGATAAGGTGGAGGAGGACTAGTGGTCCTAGCAAGATGGGAGCAGGTCTGCATGTGAGAGTGGTCTGGGAAACATGTTAGACTATTCCAAAGCTTCAATTTTGACCTTTCTTCAGGGAGAAAAAAAAAAGTGCTTTATGTTAAAAGCCTCAGATCTTTAGCTTTTCAGATAAATTATTTTTTTTTTGCCAAGTAACACAGTCACTTATATTCCATACATCTCTGCCAGAAGGCATGTCCCGGGTCTGATGTGCTAGTAAAATGGGAAGTGTAAATCTGGATAGGGTGCTGATGCCAAGGTTAGGGATGTGAGAGGACAGGAGACAGGCTTCGCTGCCTTAAAATGCACCTCGAAAGGTGGTCGTGGGTGCTGCAGTGTATGTGGAAGCTCTGCTTCCCACGTACCCCAGGGATAGGAGGAACGACGTCACGATGACATCATGCTCATCCTGAGCTCTCCTAATGTTAACCACAGCAGCATCTGCTCCAGGGAAGCACTTCTGGGAGAAAGGTGTCAAAACCAACACACTTTCCAACTGCAGCCGGAGAGCGGGGAGTTTCAAGCAGCAGAGCGCTGACGCCGTGTCCCTTGGGGCTCGAATCACTTCTCTTCTAGGTGTTTGACGGTCAAATGTGCTGTGGCATGTGTTTTTCCTCTCTTTCGTTTACTTTATTGAGGATGGCATTGGTTACAGCTGTTTAAAAAATATCTGAGCAGGTTATTATGGGAAAGGACAGAAGAAGTCCTTACTGCACAAACGCAAAACTCAGATGGTTTTCTTTGCAAGGGTGAAGATCATTAGTGGTTTTTCTTCCTGGGCTGTTTTTGGGGAGAGGAGGCATCTTTGGTGTGAGAGAGCTAGCAGAAGGGGGAGTCGGGGATTTTGGAGCTCTGACTGCAGCTCTGGCACTGATTCCCGCTGAAACTTTGCTAAAAATTTCAAATTGGAGTCTCTGAAATGTCGATAATAATAAGTAATAGGTCTGGCTGGAAAACAAGAATTCTGTTTTGTGAAAAATGTTGTGGTTTCAAAATTTGTTTTCATTCCAGTGCAGAAAGAATATGAAAACTTTCTTCCTTTTTTTATTCTTCAAGGGATAAGGGAGAAAATAAAAAATAGACAGATTTTTAAAACCCTTAGTCATCTTGTAGGTTAGGGTAATGGTTCAGATGAGGAACTTGAGCTGACATCTCCCCATTCAAGGTAGGAGGGATCTTGGCTATCCAAAGTTGGTTTTCCCACACAGTAATTCTATCCCAGAGATTAAAAATTTTCTTGACAAGTTTTTCATTGAAACATTTGTGTTTCTTTAAACAATTTTAATGCTATGACTTTTTTATAAATTATTTAGAAAGGGAGTTGGGACATTTCTTGATCATTTCTGATAACCAACTGTATATATTTTTATTACTTATAGCAAATGCCAGGTACAGAGAAAGTCCTTCATCTCATAGATGCTATCCAACTGCTTGCTAAAACTGGGGGAGATGCAGAACGGCAACACATCTGAATATTTGGCCATTTCCATATGAGGTTGTTTAAAATTTTGATGTTACACGTTAAAATAGAGGTCTTAGCGTCTCTGACTTAACCCTGCCACCTCTGAAATGTTGATGATGATATGAGGATCTTTTCCCAGCTGGCAGGGATGTTGAAAAGGTTAATTAATATCTGCGCGGTTCTTTGAATATGACAGTCTTAAGTGCAGTTTTGATTACCTCACCTCGAATACCTTGTATGGACAAGACAGAGGTGTAATCAAAGATACAGACATGGTGCAACACATCAGCAATAGCACTCCAGACTATCTGAGCTGAACCTGCCCAATGAAGGGCTGGTCGACAGGCCGGCTAATGGTTATTCTCAGTTCTGGCCATGGCACAACAACATGAGATCATTTCTAAATAATCAATTTTTGTTTACCCAAATGTTTTATGTGAAAGCTTTGGAGGGTTCTCCTAGGTAAAGTGAGCCAATATGAAGTACAATGGGGATGAAGTGCAGCTGTAGCTACTACTTTTCTTGTTACAGCTAATATCCAGTGCTTAAGCGGTGCTCCAGGAGATGAGATTGCAATTGCAGGGAATTCACACAAGAAACAGACTTCTCTGCAGAGCACTGGAGGCATTAGACCTACAGGTGCAGCCTGTGAACTTGTAAAGTCTTTTCAAAATTCAACTGGGGCTTTTCCAAAGCAAAATACAATTTCTGTAGGCAAAATAGATTTAGCACCTATTCTCACATAGCTGCAAGTCTCCTTAGCTACCACTGAAACCAATTAAATTTAAAAATACTATGTTGGACTCATGGTATATAATAGTTCTGTGCTGACTAGTTCTCAGATCACCATCTTTTAGCCAAGCAGAAAAAAAAAAATGCTCAAGCAGGCCTGTCAATTCCATTTGTAGCCTTTCCTCATCTGCTTGCATTAAGCCATGGAGACTCTTTTTCAGCTGAACTGGCTGGAGTGTGATCCTAGGGACTTTGTGGAGGAATACAGAGAGACTCAGCAAACTGAGGAGTGACTGTTTTCCCCTCTGCGTTGGTGACATCTCTGGCAAGTCCAATAACATTCAGCAGCAGCAACAGTAAGAACAAACTGTGAGATGCTACCTTGTGTTTTCGTAATATATCAGACACTCTAGTGAGTTAATCCTTGTAAAACAGCCTCTGAAGTGGCTGCAATGGGTTGAAGTGTGAACCTGGGGTTAAAACAGTCAAATCTGTGTGTCTATAGTAATGCAGCTAAATATGAGCATTATTTTATTTCCCCTTGAAAGGTAGAGTGCTTTGGCTGAACTGCTTTACTTGTTGATGTCCAGGTTCAGAATGGGTTTGCAGAATACAGGATTTACCTTTTTATCTTTCTCGAGGAGGCCCAACATCTGCTTCCCCTAAGGTGAGCATTGCCCAGCTGCTTAGGGACGGTGATTGTTTCTGCCTTTAACATAGACCCGAGCACAGAAATATGTGTCTCTCCTTTCCCTGGCTAAGAAAGCAACCATGGGTAAAATTCAGTGAAAAGCCATCGGTTTTGTAACAGTTTTTACACTATAAATGTGATTATTTTCTGACATTAAATATTCTGGGGATCAAAGTCCATGTCTATCTTTTACATTTGGAAATCCCTTGACATTCTAGGGGTATTACAGGAAATAAAAACAAGATAGCTGGTCGATGATGCAGGACACACAATTATGCTGTTGAATAAGGGAATTACATAGAATAATATCTTGGCCACAAGCAATAATTTTTATACTATTACTAAGCTGTACAGTAGAAGTCATTCATCCTATTTAGCAGCTGAAGCCGGTCTAGCTGGCATTCAGTCCATGCTGCTAGGTTAGGTTTGAGTGCACATCATAACTGCAACTTTGGTACCACCATTGGCCCATCAATCTAACCAGCAGATGATCTGAACTGCTTGTGCTGCAAGAAATAAGCCAATAAGCTATGGCAGCTCCCTATGTTTAAGGCAACAACCCCCCAAATCGCCGTTTTAAGACCTAGAAGCCCATCCTCTCGGTTTCGATGGATCTCTGTTGCCATCTGAAAGCTGAGTGTAACTGGGAGAATGGAAGGGAGCTCCAGGAGATTGGTGGCCTCAGGCAAAGAGCTCTCCCAAACTTCTTGTGACATTTTTTCTGCTGTTTGCAGAAATATAGTCAGCAGTGGCAGACAAATAAATATATATATTCATGTGATAGTAGAGCTGTGCCTTGGACCACCTCTTAAAGGTCTGACAAAGAGCTCGGAGGTGAGCAACAAAATCAGTGGTGGTCATTTTTGTAAATACAGGAAAGGAACTAAAAAAGTTCCCTGCAGGGGTAGGGATCTACTGGGGGAGGACACCTACCCCAGGAAACACAGGATTTGGCTGCTGCCACAGATCCATTTTCCCAAGATTAAAAATAACACGAGGGAAGAGTTTATGGAACCAGCTCCTGAGACATCAGGTTTTTGGAATTTGGAATACAAAAATTGATTCTTTTGGCCCATGTTTGGTGAAAACAGTGGAAAGACTAGATTTATTTGAATGAGAAATTAAAAAAACATGAGCAGTAATAAAAAATAGAACTGACTATGACAGTAGGACAATTTATAATTGGGGGTCAAGTATCCTATTAGTTTGGGGCTATTTCTCTTTAAATAGAAGACCAGTCACAAAGGATTCCTGAGAGATGATATAATCTGAAACTATATTGGAAAAAAGTTTGCTTCTCTCTTAAATTACCAGGGCCTTTTGTATCCTAGTAAAATACTTTATTACTTGATCTGGCTCTAGAGAAACAGTGATTCCATAACAAACCTTTCCCAGGCCTTTAATTATTTCCTTTATTATATCCTGAAAAAGGACCAGGTCACTTCTGAAGGCCACAGAAAGAGTAAAAAAATTTTTTTTTCCTAGGCGAACAAACAAAAACCAAAGGAATGTTTCTTTATATCGCAATCCTAAATTGAAGTTAGGTTGCTAAGTACTGAGAGTGCAATAGCTCTGTTCCCAGAAACACATCTCGGAATATATTTCAAAGGCTTATCTGATGGTCTTCCAGTGAATCCCTTAAAAATCAGCCCTGTCCCTACACAACGATGAATCTTCTTTGTCACTACAGACATAAGGAGAGTTTTCAAATGAAAGCCTACGTGGCTTGTGAATCATTTAGGTGCTTCTACAAAGGGCTTGATGTTTGATGTATCGGTGATGGACCCAGCTGTGCAGCACAGGACATGTTCATGCTTCCAACAGCTATACATTTCTGACAGTGCTTGACCAGTTCCGCACATGATGTCCCATTACGGATATTGTCCCTCTGAAATTTGCCTGCTGAGGTGGGCACTCAATACAGAGCAGCCAGTGAAAACTAGAAAGATGTGCAAAACAGTTTGTCGTCTTGCAGGACAAACAGGCAACACAGGGCTCTCCTGTGTGTAATCCTACTGATAATTTTTTGTAATATAAAACTGTGGCTTAATTCCCAGTTAAACTGCTGGTTTTTCCTTTTGTTCATTTACTCCTTCCTCCCTCCCTCCTTCTCTCCCTCTCTCCTTTCCTTTCACCATCCTTTCTTCCTTCCTTTGCCGCCTGTTGTCTTGATAGTGAACTGAAAAGCGTTTGCTTATCTACTAATGTATGATTTCCTATATGTGCAGGTCATTATTTACTTCCCCAAGAAGAAGAAAAGGAAAAAGAAAAACCACAAGCCATGCCACAGTCTCATTAAATATATAAAAAATTAACTGTCCTCATTATAACTAACATCCTACTTCCTCTAGTAGGAATGCCTTATATTTCAGGGTATTTAAAACCTTCTCATTTATAGAAATACCCTGAGTGAGTAATACGTGGTCCCTGATCGACTGCACGGGTAGAATTCTATCCCGGGCTTCTACTGACATGGGGAACCACCAGGGTACAACTTGAGGGTTTATGAATGGCAGGAAAGCTCCCAGATTGAATTATAACTTTGTTATTCAATCTGAGAAACATATTTTGTTATTTATAGCATATAGAAAACTCATATGGACTTTTTTCAGGTGGAAAATGATAAATCAGAGTAACAAAATAATCACTTCTAATTTCAAATGTAAAGCCTGTGAAGTAGGTAGGGAGAGAAGGATTAATGTGCACACGATGCAGAGTTACTGGGATGTGATGGGGAGAGCCAAGGATGGTTTATTGGGAAAACAAAGGGAGAATTTCACTGGAAAGTAAGCATTTTCTGTGGAAGTTATTACACGACCAACTACTATAACTAGACCTAAAACTATAGTAACAAAACCCAAACAGAAAGACAGACTTCACCAATGGCTTCTTCCTCTCGAAACACGTCAGGTCTATCTTTAGTGGCAAATGTGTTATTTATATAATTGCCAGTGGTGCTGCCTTTGGGTTTCTCCTGTACTTGTTGCTCTGGAAGTATCTGCAAATCTGTTTATGCCAGTGGGTCCAGCATTTCAAAGGAAAACCAACAAAGCACTGGTCTGGCATGCAGAAACCCTTCCAGAGTTTAAACTTAAATGTATTTATTTCTTTCTGGGTGTTTTATGGTGAAAAAAAAAAAAAAAAAGAGGCAAATTATCATTACCAGTTATTACCAGCTAGTTGTGAGTACTTTTGTAGCCAGTGCTGATCTTTGGTTATTGATTCTCAGGCATGTGAAGCCTGGTTCTTCAATGGAGCAATTTAAACTTGTCTGTGGTGGTTTTGCAATCCCTTTACCTGATCCTTCTCCCCCACCATCTTTTCAATACTTTGAGCCTCATTTCCTATATAGCAGTTAATAAAAACAAACTGGCAAGAAATCCTCTTTCTAAATTTATGAAACTTTTGTCTTGCTGCTATTTTACTTTTTTCTTTTTTTTTCTTTTCTTTTTTTTTTTTTTTTAATTTTTGCCCCAGGTTTTGTTTGCCTGTCAAACTCATTGAGTTCAAACTTTTTTGAATTTTAGAAACCTAAGTTCACACAGTAATTGGAAGAACAGTCCCATAATTTCCAACTCCAGGGGGAAGCTATCTTGGAACACAGCAGCAAAAAGAAACCCTCGGGTGAAAGATGAAACCTGGTCAAAATAAAATCACAGATCATTGATTGAAAATGTAGATGTGATTGTTTCTAATAACCAATGAAGGGAGGCAATTAGAAGAAACTGTACATTTCTGGAGCCTAGCTGAGTGGTCATTTTTAGAGTGATGAAGATTTATAGAAGATCCGGTTTAAAGAAATAAATGCAAATATTATGGGGCCTTATTCTGGAAGTTATCCTTTAGGCACGTGCTTAATGATGCATCAGTGGAGTTTAACTAGTGAGCAGAGCTGAAGGGCTCCTGGGTGCCTCTGCTTTTACTCCTTCCACGCTTCCCTGGAGAACTGCATCCTTCTGAGTGGAAGTGTTGCTTCCACAGGGAGCCCCACCAACCTTATCAGCAGATGGATCCTGCCTAACACCTCAAAGGCAAAAAAAAGGTGCAAACACTTTTCCAGGTGTGGCCAAGATAAAGGACTCCGTGCTGCTGGTGCCAGCATGGGTGATGTAGGAAAAGAAAATACCCCTATGGTTGGTATTTTTGGAGCAGGTGATTTTCAGTGTTGTGGGTGGTTAATATTGCCATCACATCCCGAAAGACAGGGAAGGCAACTTGTCATTGAAGCACTGGCCATGTCCCAGGGCTTTCTACACTGCCCAGGCTGCTCCTCTGAGACCCCACCTTGATGCCTCTCTCCTTCACAGCCTCCTGCGTCCTCTGCATCAGTTGCCTCTGGTGCCCAAGGACAGTGAGGGGAAAGGCTGGGTCCCTTCTCATCCCCTGGGCAAGGTGGCTGGGTGCTGGGTCTGGCCAGCGTGCCAGCGGCTCAGGGTCTCTGCTCCCGAGTTGGGATGTGTGGGATTGTACCCACCATGTCTGTAATTTTTTTCCCAGCCCAGGCTGTGATGTTCGAGGGCACCTGAAGGGGGTAGGGAGTGTTAAGGCTTACTCTGTATCATCTGTGCTCAGAAAGGCTGGGGATGTTTTATCCCCCATCATCTCTGCCTTTGCCCTGTGAAGCTTCTTGTCCCCAGTCCCTGCGCTGCAGCAGGCAGAGACAAGGTGCTTCCCTGCCTGCAGGCAGTTCAGGATAGATTTCCTCTGGCAGAAAGAGGCAATAAAGACACTTCCAGCCTGCCGTCTTCTGCTCCCTGGGTTGTGACTTGCTGCGCTGGCAGTGGGGTTGGCCTGGCTGCTTGGGGAGCCATGCTCTAACCAAAATAGCAAAAATAATCTAGGTTAAAAAACCTCAGCACGTCTTTTCCAGGAGAAGGTCATTTTTGTTTTCAACCTAGAACACGTGTGGCCCCCACATGCATACTTGCTTTTTCAGATAGGGGCTGGTAAACAGGATGCAGAAATGAACAGTTGCACGTAGAGATGAGGGGGAAAAATGTTACTTCCCTGCCAAAGGAAGCGTATCATGCATCAGCTTGGCTACCAAAATTAGGCAGAGCAAGTCCTAGCCAGCGTGCTCTCCAGCTCTGACTCAAGCCCAAACCAAGGCGGCAGCCCTGGCTGTCCCTGGTCTAGGCTCTGTTTTCATACCCCTGAAAAATAAATAACATAACACATACTTCCTGCAGAAGTTAGCCAAGGACTTGTCCACACTGCATTGCACAATATCATATAATCTGCACATCCAAGGGAGGTTATTCCTCTTTTTTTTAATATGTGGAATATATCTAGCAAATTCATAGATGGGGGCGACAATTAGGAAGTGTATTCCTCTTCGTGAATTACCCTGAGATCCAGTCACACCGGCTGTCATATATAAAGTAAAAGTATGGAAATTCAATCATAAACTCTGAGTTTAATCATTGGCATAATTCCCCTCCTGCTTGGCAGGACCAGGATTTCACCCAAAGCATCGCTAATACCCAATTAATCAGCTGACACAAAGTCAACAAATGCAGAATTTTCCAAGCACAGGAAAGCGAAATGCCGTAAGAATAAAACTTTATAGCGGTCAAGCTCTCTGTGGAGTGGAGCAGGAGGGTTGCTGCGTTCCCCATTGCAATTAGGATCATGTCACTGTTCCCTGTCAAAGGAATGGACCTTGCCAAGGCTCTTTCATTTCACGGAGCTGTTCCTGAGAATGCAGGAGCCACTAGCAGGCTTTGCTCCAGGTGTTTTCTCCTATTAAGCTGGTCTTAATCTCTGCTCTCTGTCTTGAGCTAAACAGGCAGCTGCAAACTAGAAGAAAGGAAGTGGTTACTCCAATGCCTATGGGAAAGGCATTGATGTTGCAAGACGGCTTATCAACAACTTCTATATGTACAAAATTCATGGCGCGGCTCCCTCCCCAGGGCCTGGCAAAAGCCAGTTCCCACTTCTGCTGCTTCTGAGACTGACTCTGTGCAGAGACCTCTGCTGATGCAGTAATGTCGCTCTGTACTACGGCAGCTTGGAGGAAATTTCTGTATTGATAAAAACCTTAGTGGAGGCACAGCTTGCAACACCAAAGACATCATTCATTTTATAAATACCTTTGCCAGCAAGGACTGCTTTCTTATTTCAATTCCACCTTTCAGAGCCAGTATAAGATATAGGGGTGGGGAGATGTTTTTGTATTAGTAACTTCTGCAAATTGGGAAGTTTGCAAAGGGGCAGCTACCCTGACAGTACTAACTGCTGTGTAGCTGCTGCCCGTTTATGGACTATCATAAGCTCATAAGTAATACTATGGAATGTGAGTACTAGAAAAAGGCAGAGGAAAAAATTAGTTTTGAAGAATTCTTGCTGCTTTTAAGTAATTTTTTCCCCCACAGCACAATTTTCCGGGGTCACTGAAAAACCCCAGCTAAATATTGAAATATGCAACATTACATTTTCCCTGTGGTCTCCTGACACAGGGGCTGCCTGCCCTGCCTGCCAGGCTGCCACGCTAACGAGGACTGTTGCTGCCTTCTACCCATATAACAGTTTCGATGAGGACATCTGTGTCCCCCCACAGACACTTCAGGGTCTCCGGGGGGGGCGAGTGGCAGCCAAGTTCAGTTAAGAAGAAAATAATTTTGGGCTCAGACCTCCAGGGGTACAGAGGCAGGAGTTGTGTACCTAAGCTATCGTGTGGCTTTGGTCTTTCCATGCATTTGCACATAAAACATTCCAGAATCAACAATGTGGCATGTCCTAGGGACCACTAGAGATGTGCCTGTGAATACTGGAACTGTGCAGCTCAGTCCTATGGTGTCAGGGGCAGATGACAGGAGACTCAGTACCTTTCCTGGTAGTATCCCAAAGTTATCCCAGAGAGATAACTGATTAGCCATATTTTTGACACACGAGTCAGAAGATACAGGACTTCTTCAATGTAAAGAAATATGTCTGCAAATGAATTTGGGCAGAGCGCTGTTAGATGGTCTTGGGGGACTCTCACCTGTTGGTAAATCACAAATAACCTGGTAAAAAATTGTTTCTGGAGTGGTAAAGAGCAGGTGACGAGAGCAGAAATGATTGCTGGCTTGGTGTTTCCTCGCATGGGAGGTAGCATAGTTTTGCTGATGCGAGGCTGGTCCCTGTGACTGCCAGACAACGGGGGAAAGGCTGAGGGGGCCGCTTGGGCTGACAGCCAACCATCCCTTCACCCTCCCCACCACATCCCACAGAGGGGCTGGGCACAGCTGGATGGGTTGCAGGGCCACGGCCAATTTGCCGTTACGGTGGTTTGACCACTTTTCTGTGCCTGTGCCGCCTTCTCCTTTCTGTTTGTCTTATGTCAGGGACTGTTTGTCTTCATTGTCAATGAAGAAACACAAATGAACATTTGAAGGATGCACACCTGCACTAGCAACCAGCGTACTGCAATTATACCAGCTCTTGCTTATCCCAAACCAGATCCGTTAACTGCAGATGTTCAGCTGTACGGCACATCGAGTCGGTCAGCTGCCAGTGTTGGGGGCACACAGAGATAAGGGACTGAACGAAGTGACAGGCAGGTTTGGAAGAGACTGCCGCAGTCCTGCTGAGTTCGGCAGATACTGGGTGAGAAAGAGTTTTCCTACAGCCATCTGTACAGGAAAATAATATGGAAACACTATGGTGTTAATGCCAGGGAACTTATCTTTGTGGTTTCTCTCTCGTCTGCTCTAAAGGACCCTATGCAAAGTATCTTTGTTGATAAAAGGGTATTAATTTTTTTTTGTTCCAAAGTCCTCTTGTCAGAAGAAAAGCATACCATGTTTGTCCAATTTTGGAGTATTTTCTCAAGAATGAAATCCTGTCACTCTGGAAGTTTCCAGAAGGGAAACTCCTTCTGATTTCAGTAGGGCCAAGGTTTCACTCTATGAACTGTTTGATTTATCCCACAATACACATCTATTTAAAAAATGTGTTAGAATTTTATTCTTTGAAATGTGATTAGAACCTGTTAAAGCAGAGAGTTCAGTAAAATCCTTAATCCTTCAAAATAATCTCAAACCATGTGCTTTTCAAATCACCCTGAAAAGGGTCAGATCTGCATACAGTTTCCAAATATGTTTAGACTGTGAAATGTTTCTTAATTTATGTTCTTTGGCTTGCATCCAGTCACTTGAGCCTGCAGTATTGTATTGATGCCATCCTCAAGACATCCAGTGCTTTGGCTCCACAGGGATAGCTGTGGTCTGAGGTTACAAGCTGGCGTAGTTTTGAGTACACACGACTATGCTAAAGGTACAGGAAATTAATCTGTAGTTCTACCAACAACCATTGCAGTGCTATGAGGCAGATCGTACCTTGTGTCTGAATGCAAAATCCTATGTCTCTTGCTATAAATAATCCTTGAACCTGCTTGAGCTCTACTTTGGGAAACAGGTTCATGTCTGGGCATGCAGAATGGGCTAATCTAGAATAGCAGCTCTGCTTGGGGACTTCCAGTATAATTTAACAATACCAGGATAAGTCCCTTGTTCTCTCATGCGATAAAACTGACATATGGAATAAACCTACTTGTCTTGTAGGGTAGGACTAACTTTGTTAAAAAATAATGACTATTCTGCCTGCAAAGGTGGACTTAATTATTCTGGGACAGGGACATTTTATTTTTGGAAGAGAAGGTCCATCTGAGGAGCTGGAAACTGCTATGCCAAGCAGCTTCTGGAGGGGAACGATGGGAAGGGAAGGCAGGGTGGTTTTCTTACCCCATCCTGTGTGAGTACACTAAGTGCAGGTTTCCCTCCGGCTGCTCCCAGGACCACATGAGTATCCCGCTCTTGGTGAAAGAGGTTGAGCACACCACACACCTGGCTGTGAGGGCACCAGGTAAGTTGAGAGGTCAGGAAGGCACAGGTACACCTGAATCTCTCATGGCAAGGGTGAGTAAAGCAACTGCCAAAATTTAAGAGGTTTAAGAAGCTTTGAAGCCTTCAGGGATGGAAGACCAATGGGCGCTGCTGTCCGCCTAAGAGTGTTCTTGACTGTGAATCCCAAGACATGAGTCCTGACGGCTCATTAGGGCAATCCTATACCTTTTATTCAGACACACCTCTTCATGCTCTTCTCCATGTCATTTCTAGTTATGAAGCTCAGCCTGTTTATTCTGTGTTTTTTGGGGTTTTTTTTGGGGGGGGGACCCATCCCAGCTCGTTCTCCAGCTGCATTTGCTGAAGATGTGGGCTCCCCAGCTGTGATGTGTGAAAGTTTAGGTGCTGCCACACTGAATCCAGCCCTATGCCATTTCACATCCAGCTTATGCTGGTTTAATATCAGCTTGCTCTCCTTTGATATCCTGAAGCTCTGCCCCTGGTGCTCTTCAGGAACCTCTTCCTCAGCACTCCATCTGAACATCTGCATCTGCAAACCTGCCCTCTTGCACAAAATCTAATGACATGTGAGACAGAAGAAAAAGAAGTCCAGAAAGGTTTTTCTGCTTCAATACTCAGAGAGGAACTCCCACCACCACCCCCGCCCCCAGCTGGAGAGCTGAGTAAAAATGAGCATTTCCTACTTTTCTGCTAGACTGAGAGATCAAAAGAATGACTAATTGACCAAACCTGAGTGGGTCTAATTGACTTCAGCCCTGGAGTCGTTCACTGTTCTGCACCTGTTTTGAAGAGATGATTCAGGGTTTGATCCAAAGCTCTCTATTGACTTGAGTTTTCATCAGGACTCACAATACCAACTGAAATGGAGCATTTCTTGCTGATTTTTTGTGATCTTCATTGCAGTTCCTGGGCCCTTTGATAGTTTTTTGAGTCATTTCTGAAACTTCATAATGAAGTTGATATAAAGCTTTATTGAGTACATCTGAGTGCTAGCAAGATACTAAAGAATATACTGTAGGCCATATGTAGAACATGGGTATCACACAGTACAAGGCTACTTTGAAGTAACCAAAAATACAAATATCTAAAATTCCCATTTTACTTTTTTTTTTTTTTTTTTTACTCAATGTGCGCAAAACAGCTGCATTAGATTGTCTGCTTTAGAAGTGTTTGGTTTTCAGTAGTCAAATAATTTTATCAACCTTGTTTATTTTCATACTTGTAGCTTTGTAGCTGAAAATGAGAAACTATTTTGGTCTTATGATGATTTAATAGGATGTACTGATGGCCTGAGAGCTTTCATCAACCATTTCTTCTCTTAACCTCATTCTGCGTGATGCATCCCAGTCTTATTTAACCTGTAGCTTCTGCAGTACGTGGAGATGCTTTGGAGTCCAGACTCACAAGAAGTATCTGACTGATTTCAAGGAAACTTTTGGATTTGCTGTCTTGCCATCATCCACTTCAACCTGCTGTTCTCTCCTCCAGGTTCTGGCTGCAACGGGAGCTCTGCGCATCCCTCAGGTGGGCAGTGTGCCTCGCGGGAAGGGGTCCTCCTCTTCTCCTCTGCCATGTCATGGTCCCACGATGTCTCAAGGCTCCCATTTCCTGCTGCATCCCAGGGTCAGAGAGCTTTAGTCCTACAGGGGCAACAGCTTCTGTCTGAGGCAGATGATCTTTATACCACTGAAAGTCTTTGTAAATTCCACACTCACAACTGTGCCAAGCCCCTGCATATATTGGACCCTTCCCTTCCCCCCTTTCCCTTTCCCCCTTTCCCTTTCCCTTTCCCTTTCCATTTCCCTTGCCCTTGTCTCTTATTCTCGTCTCCTCTCCTCTCCTCTCTTCTGTTCCTCTTTTCCTCTTCTCTTCCTCTGTCTTTTTCTTTTTCTCTTTTTCTTTTTCTCTCTTTTTCTTTTTCTTTTTCTTTTTCTTTTTCTTTTTCTTTTTCTTTTTCTTTTTCCTGTTTCTTTTTCTCTTTCTTTTTCTCTTTCTTTTTCTCTTTCTTTTTCCTTTTCTTTTTCCCTTTTCCTGTTTCTTTTTCCTTTTTCTTTTCCTTTTCTTTTTCTCGTCCCTACAATATTTTGACATTGCTTTGCACTCACAGAAAAACAAGTCACGGTCTGCTCTTTAAGATTTTGTGAGAACTGACAAATTTGGTCAAGGGTGAGATTTTGCAAATGCTGTTAAAAACGCAGCTTTTCATGTGGCAACATGTTCTTTTATACTGGAACACATCCTAAATTTTCACACATGTGCAGGAAGTGAAATCACACCTTTTTATGGCAGAAACAGCTTAGCACAGTGAAATGACAGCTTTTCCCTATAAAAAATGCCCTTAGTTTTTGTGGAAACGAGTGAATTACTTGAGGCGAAACCACAAAGTGTTTCATCAGCAGCACAATGGTTTTTAATGCAGCTCTGCCTTGAAAAGAGCTTGAGGAAGATGGAGATCAGGGAATGACACCCCTGCATGTAACAGCCTCGCAGCCCAAATATGCTGTACAAGGTTTGAATGCTTTTTCAAAAGATTTTTAATTTAATGGTGTCTTCTAAGTCTTCCTTTTCCCTCCTTCCCCATCTTCAAAGTCTATTATTTCCTCTCCTTTGATCCCAAAAATTTCATCCCCTGGTATTTTTAACTCTCCCTGCCCCCACCAGACTGACTCCCATCCCCACTCTCCTCCACATGTGGCTGCCCAGCCGCTCCGGCTGCCTCCCCTACCACCGAGGGAAGCCGAGGGCTGTGCGGACTGGAGATAGAACTGGATGTGCTTTAGAGGTCCCTTCGTGTCCTGAGCTAAGACACCCCGGTGTGGGTCCTGGCCAGCAGGACATTTGATACCCCTGCTGTCAGAATTTTATTGCCTTCAGGCACAACAAGCAGTGCAGTATCTGGAGGACCAAGGCAATTACTTGTTGCTGGAAAATCCATTCTGTAGAGCTCATAGCTGGATATACAACCAGGAGGAAGATAAATTTTATTTCTAAGTTTGCTTCTTCACGGGACAGCAGTTTCAGTGAGCTGAGATGGGTTGTCATGAGTTGCTCTGTTCTCTCAAATGTCATTTCCCCTTCCTCTCCCTCCTCTTTAACATCTGTGTGTTCTTCTCTTCACTTAGGCCACAGAAGCCTGTAGATTTAGAGGAAACTTCCCATCATCACTCATGGGGGAGCTCTCAGAGCAGACTCCGGGAAGCCCTCCAGATGCTTCCAGCATGTGGGTGCTTGGCAGAAGTCGAGTCACTGCATGCCCTCAACATGATACAGAGTCATTTCAGTCTCTGTGATGCCATTGAGGGACTAAATGGCGGCACAAGAACACCGAGAGGAGAAGCACAATTTGCAGTAGTTCAAATACAAAAGTAAATCAGTAAGGAGCAAGTGAAACGCGTGCATGCTCTGTCCTGCATCTGCAGGTACAACCATGTGTGTGGGAAAGGGTACAAGTGAAAAAGGCATTTGTACAAGTTTCTGGGCAGGTTTTATGTGCTGGACCTCAACTGCTTGCTTGTTGAAGGAGAGATTTTAAACCTGCCTGTAAGTCCAATAACCAGCTTTCTAACCACACACCCCACACCTACATTTCTGTGTTCTGGAGCTTTCATGTTGGTCAAATAAAAAGCATCAGCACCACATCTACTTGTTTGCATTGAGGACCAATATGTTTTCTTTGCACTTTAAATACTGTTTAGAGCTCTCTTTATGAGCTTCAATTAGGAGTTTGCTACAGAGGGCTTATTAGAGCACTTTTATTGGTACTTTAACACATTTTCTTTGTTAAAAGCTAGTTTAGAAGCTAGTTTAAGAAGCTTGTAAATGGGAGCCACAGTGAGCTGTCTGTTCCACTGACAAACACATATCAACAGGCCTCCCAGAGGGTTCCTCAGTTCACCTGGTCCACCGCTGTGTGAGCATCCTTGAGCATCCACGGTGAGCCCCAGCATCGGCTGGGCTCTCAGGAACGGGAGTTGGGTGAGGAGATCAGGGAATAAATATTAATTCTGGAATTCTGGTGAAAAAACGACCCTTGAACTGGAAGTTTTACATTTGATACAAACTTAAGAAGTATGAGACATCTGGTCAATTTGGTATCCAGAGCAATGAGGTCAATAAAACACAAAGAGATCACCCAGAGTGGTTTCACCAGCAGAAACAGCGGTCAGGACTGGGAGTGAAGAAACTTTCCTGCTATCCAGGTTTTCCATCCAGGGCTCAGACTGGAGAAAGCCACAATGCTGGGCCCCCTTCTCTCCTGGCTGTGACATGAGGAAAACCTCCCTCTTCTTGCCTCTGGAGACTCCACACTGGGTGGACATAGCTGAGAAGACCCCATCCCTGGACGAGGTGCTGTGGAGAGCACCCGAGGGGCCGTGTCCATCCTCATGTCCCACGCATGTGGGGACAATTTAAACTAATTCATGTTTTGGATTCCCCCTCACATGCTGTAGCTTTTTTCGGATGTGGCCGCCCCATCGCCACTAGCTCCCCACAGCTCTCTGCAGGTCCCCAGCCAGGGTCCCCCCTGCAGCCGGGCTCCTGGCTGGGCCACTGCCCCGCCGACCGCCTGCAGCTGCCACGTCGGCATGGCTGCCATCCTCTGGCCAAAAAGACACCATCAATCCCCTACATCCGTGTTTCTGCAAATGCCTTCAAAGCCGGTGCCCACAAGGGTCCCACCGCAGAAACCTGGGCTGTGACTGCTGAACGAGCTCAGGAGTAGGTGGAAAGTATCTCCTCCAGATCCCTCGGGGAGTGCTACAGAGTGTCTAAACAAGTCTGTTTCATTAGCCACATCTCTATTTTCCTAGGAAAAGTATGCAAGTAAATATTTTCTGCAGGCTTTTTTCTTTTCTTCCCTCTTTTTCTTGGCTCCTTTTTTCCCTCTAAACCTACAGTACATCACTCACGATGACTTAAATAGTGAAAACTGTCTACAGTTTATCTAAGGATCAAACAGCTGTTGTCTTCACAGGCCTTTTTTATTAATATGAATTAATGTTTTCCAACTTATTTCCTACATTTCTGCTGGGAAGAATAACCCTTCCCAGAAGCATTTTTTGGCAGATAGCAAAATAATTTGAGTAGCAGATATATGATCTCATTTTTTTCTGGACAGATTACAAATTGGAGATTGGCTAAAAGTGGATGAACACAATAAGTATTTTAATCTTGCAGTGATTTCATGTGCCTAAATGCTTCAGCTGCCTACACTTTCCAAGCTATGAGCTGCATCCTTAAGTACTTAAACTGTCTCTAATTGCGGAGGATACTGTGGCCCAGACCTACTGTAATGGAAGAGGGAGTGGGTTGTTTCCATTTGTATGTCACTGCAGAGGTCTCTGAGCATTAACTACTTGCCTGACCAGCATTTCTCAGATGAAGTGCTTTGGAAATATCAATGTTCGAGTCCTACTCCAGCCCGACATTCCCAGAAATAGGTTCTTTTTGACATAGCTGGACGGCTCCGTCTCTGCAGCTGGATCCTGCACAGTGGGTCTGGAGGTAAACTGCTGCCTTAGAAATGTTCTAGTATTATCTTCCAAGGAAAGTCTTTACTGCTTTAGACTGTTTTAAACAGCTTTATGGAGAGTCAGTCCTTCTAAAAGATCGGTGTTGAGCCTGAGAGCGTTCCTGGATTCATTCATATGAGCTTTACAATGTACACATATGTCACAGAGGCTTTTCTCACTTGATGTAGGTGCTCTCAGAGCTCTTGCTGACCCTGTCTAGTTACAGCAGTGACACGTGAACCAGCACGCTCCTGCGTCTCAGCATTTCTGAAACAAGTAATTGTGTATGTCTCTTCCACTGAGAGCTGAAGGTCTCTGTGATCTGCACCCAAGGGGGTGATGGAAGTTCATCAGAGACACAGCAGATGGAAGAGAAACTGTTGACTCTCAACTCAAATTATTTCTCCTTCTGGAGAAGGTTTAGAATTAATTTCCAATTGCATTTTCTCAGTGTAAATACATCGTTGGCTATAAGAAGACTTTCCACACAAGTACTATGTTCCTTAATAGTCCTTGTTTTCTTCAGTGCTCCTCTCTAGCCAAGTCAGGAATGACAAAGAACTAGGAACCGAGTCCTGTCTCCATCTCAAATTGCATTCCAGTATAATTTTTGGAAATCCTGAAGCAGGTAGTTAATTCTGCTTCTGCAATGTTTGATAAGCAGTATAAATGAAATGGTAAGCTGATGGGAAAAATTTCAGTGATCTCTTGGAGCCTTGCACCAGATCTCCACTCTGTCAAACCTCATGGAAAGGACTGATTGTGATGATAAAACATTGGGAAGATTGCCTTCTTCCTTCTGAAAAATGACTGAACGAGGATCTTGCTCAGCTGTAACAGGCACTGGTACCACTGGGAGCTGCTGGGACTTGTGTCAGGTCTGGTACCTCTGTGAACTGAACCCAGACTGGACACAGTGCATGTCCTGACCAGCACCACGCTGTAATAATGTAAGATGGAGTGATTTATTTAAATCTGTGCCAATTTTGCACCTTGGTTTCCTTTCTTTGCATTTTGTATAATTCCCTGTTTTCCTACTTGCCTCCTTGGTTATTTTCTTCCTTCAAGAGGGCTTTTCTGTATGTAGGTGACAGGAGCAGCCAAACAAAACAATACAGGATTTTATGTTGTAAGGGACATGTCATATCAGAGTGACCTTCACAAAACCGATTTCTTGGCACCTCAGTATCCTCCTTTAGGCCTTGCACGTAGCTGCAAACTAGTGGGCAGGTTTTCATAAGTATCTTTAATCAGGTTTCAAGACACTATAAAAACACAACAAAAATCATAAAAATTCCTTTTGTCTCAAACACATACCTTAGCAGTAAGGGATGTATCCCTAAATATTTCCTCGGGAAAAATTAATGAAGCAAATTAAAAGAAAAATTCTTTCAAGCTGTTCCAAACAAACTCATTTCACAGCCTTTTATCATTCTTCCTTGCCATTTGGGAAATTTATTTAAGTTATTAAAAAATTCCCTAAAATTCTCAACTGAGAAGTTGGCTTCTGTTTTTTCTGCAAAGCTAACTCACCTGATTTGTCAGAACAGCTCGAAAATGAAGTGCTAACTGGTGGGTTTTATTGAAAGGAAACCAAGTGGAACAACATATGTATTTTCTTAGGAAACTAAAAAGCTCACAGTCCTGTGGTGTTCCTTGGGGTAAATTCTTTGTTATGAATTACAACCTGCTTACTGATGAGTTGTTAATAAAAAGTAGACCTGCTGGGCCATTATTTTTTTCCACACAGTATACCCAGTTTAGCTTTTTTTTTTTAACGTTTTCATTAATGTACTGAGTGTGAATAAATCTGTTTCCAATTTGTAATTGTTTTCCCTTCATCTGGACATTAATTTATTGCCAAATCTAACACTCTTCTATTTTTAATATTCCTCCAAACTGAAGAGCTGTTTTAAAAAGAAAGGAAGAGATTAGAAGAATGCAGGATAGTGGGAGGGATCTGTCTCTCCCCCCCCTTTCCTGTCTTTCCTCTTTCTTTTTTCTTTCTTTCTTTCTTCTCCCCCCGCCCCCTTCATATTTTGCTCTTTCTCATTCTCTATTTCCTTCTTTCTCCCTTTCTCTCCTAGATCATATCCCAGGATCTGGGATCAGCAGAAAGGGGCACTGGGGCTCTCCTGGGCCCCCACTGTGTTTAGGAACAACAGCCGCCAGCTGGATTCATATGTAGTTGACAAAACAGTCTGAAAGAAACACTGGAATCAAAGTAGAAACAGATGGTAACCTGAGGTGGCAGTACAACTTCATTTAATGTGGGATGGCTTCTTATGTATTTGATTTCTTCGTTTATTTTCTAGCTAAGCATCTCTTCGCATGGGAGATCCTCCTTCCTCACTCATTACTGCACTGTGATCTGGGCAATAGCAGCACATCTCGTTTGTTGAAAAAAATGAAGGGATTAAGCAGAAGGCAGTCAAATATCGATGTGTTTCAATGGACAAGTGGCTCTCTTGCTATTTTGGTTCAAAGTATTTGCATGTATTCACATGAACTGGGGGCATGGGTCCAACCTCTAATGACAGAGTATTCCTGTCACGGTCAGGAAAATCTGTGGAATCAGCATAAAAAAAAAATGTGTCTGTTTTTCTAGCCTGTTTCTTGCAATGAGGAGGAGGAGACTGTATGGAAGAGAGAAAGAGGAAGGAAGGGTTAGTGGTTCCTGGGGTGCTTTCAGAAGCAGTGGCTACTGGTGGTGGCAAATCTCTTTGGCAGCCTTTAAGCTGTGCTTGTGCATGTGAGGAGATGGCTGGAGATGCATAAAATAAAAGCAGCTGATGTGAGATCACTGAAGCAGTGCTCCTTAGATGCAGGGAGTGCAGCTGCCAGCCCGCGCATGGTGGCTTTAAGGATGCTGCACGCAGCCAGCAGCAGGGTTGGTACCCGGAACACCAGGGCACATGGGAGCCACATGCCCTGTGATGCTCTGCAGCAACCCGCAGTGTCTGGCTGCCCTGGCCAAGAGAGCTGCCTCCAGAGAACGGGATGTTTGCACACAGTTTCCACCTACCACCTGTTTGGCTTCATAGAGGTCTTTTCCTTAGACTTTTGGCTCCCCCAAGAGCCTGGGTCTTGGTTTTGGGGAGCAAATAGCCACCAGCAGCCTTCGGCCTCCCCCGCAGGCAGAGGGAAGGGAGACCAGTCATGATTTGGTCCTTTCAGAAAGCGCTGGGTTCCCAGGGAGGAGGGCAGACACAGAAGTCAGCACCCTTCTGGGCACCTGGGCTGATATTGCTCAAGGCTGATTTTTAGGCTGCACCAAGCAGACACTGTCTGGGCTTTCCGACTCACCGCTGCTGGAAAAGCAAGGGACACTCTGCCATTACTGATAGTGTTTTGTGACATATTGAACACAGTTAGGAGATGGTTGAAAGTGCCAAAATGGATAGCCCTACAGGTGGTGCTCGCATTGTGATTACACCCACTCCACATACCATTGTCAGATGCATTTTTGTGATGAGCTGGATCTGCTTATCCCAAAACTCCTGGCAGCAGTTACAGGCACTCTTCACTACACAGGTGGTAGCATGGTAGCACAGGCTAGATGACATAAAATAAAGGAAAAAGAAACAAGCTTTCCTGCTACTCCCACGGGGTGCCAGTATTCAGTTCCCCTCTGTGGGAACACTCCTCCATCACCCACCAGGATGTGGGGAGTACCCAGGACACAGCGCACGGCAGAGACTGGTCGCAGAGTTTCTTTGTCTCAAATGCTTTTGACAAAAACTTCTGTGCTGCCTCCGCTCCCCCAAAGAAACTGGTTTTCTGACTGTGTGAACTGTGCTCTTTGGCAACCCAGAGAAACTGATGCAGACAAATTTTGTATCTCAATTTTTTTTTTTTTTTAAACCCCAGTTAAGTCTTCCCTTTTGCCCTGGGTTATAGGACTTATGTCCGGAAACAATAGGAGCCTAGCACCTTCCCATATGATCTCTTTCTTCGTTTTAGCTGCTTGTAAAAACCTATCTTGGTCCCTTGAGTCCTAAAGAGTAATAAGTCCATTGCCTCCACAATTGCCTACTCCATCTGGGACTCTCATTGGGATTCAGTCCACACATTCAGTTCAGGTGGGATCTTCAGAAAAATCAATAACCAACATGTCTGGCAGCACTTTACTGCATGGTATCTGTGTCCTGCTTCCTGGCTGGGACTCTCAAAATACTGATGTTCTGTTGAGTTGGGGTTTTTCCAAGCTTTCCAGCCACCTCTCTGTTGCTCTGTGATTTTTTTTTTTTCCAGTTGACTGTAATCTATCTCTCATAATCTGTATAGGGATGGCCATTCTTCCTGCTTTGCTGTTTCCCCTGTAACTGAGGCCCTGTGGTTTATAGTGTTCAAATTATGGTCTTTGGTATTAGGGAATGATGCTGCTCCTTTGGAAAGCCATGGGTGACTGTGACCCCTGGTGCTGTTGCCATGGCTTTTGGCGGAGCAATGGGCTCTGATCCCGGTGGGGGGGCATGGCTGCAGGGTGGGCTGCACTCCAATAGTGTCAGGCAGGCAAGGGGAGAGATGGGGAGCATTGCTAATTGTATCCCCCCCCCCAGCTTGTCTGGGGTCATGGTTACACTGAAGCACAGAGACAGGGTTGTAGTGTCACCCACAAACACTAAGCCAGCTTTAAACTGCACTTGCCTGCATATGGGTAACAGCCTGCCCGAGGCAGCGTGGAGCTGTAAAGCAGCACAAGCTGTAAAACTGCTAAAGCACCTGGATCTGGTCCATACCGAGCTTTCGGATCCTGCTGCTAGGTCGAGGTTGAGGGCTGATAATGGGGATCTATGTGATTGCAGCTAATGCAATGAGCTGCTGTGGAGCTGTTCCCCTGGAGAAAGGAGCAGAGCTCTGTGCCGGACCAAAATTGCCCTTTTCATCCCATTTATGTGAATTCAGCCATTCATACCTGGGCAAATAACTTTGCTGTTTTAGTGCAGGGAAAGGGAAGCGCAAGAAGGTTGATGCCTGATTTTCGGCCACACTGGTCATCCCCATCTCTTGCTAATGGATATATAATGTAGCCTGGTCAGTGCTTCTGAAGAAATCAAGCCTCATTTGATTTATTTAAGGTCACAGAGGCAATACTTGGAGAAGTACTGACCCCATAAACCCCAATTCCTTTGCCAGTGGGACAATTGGGAGGCTTTTTATTTCCCTCTCCAGAGGTATCCTCCTTGAGCAAGCACTAACGAAGCTTTGCCAATGTTGGGAACTGTCTGATTTGGTGTAATTATTCATTTTGCTGAGGCTGGCCCTGACTCAGTGCTTCAGATACTTTTGAACTCAAAGCCTGCAGAAAGCTGTTGGTCTGTGCAGTAGAGAGTTATTGTCTTATGCAGAGCTCCTACTTCGTAAGTAAGGAAGGCTGTTGATGACTCTGGTTTTCAGTTTCCCTTACCATCACACTTGTTTCTCTTCCCTGGAGAGATGGGGACCCCTTGTGTAACTCTCTCTCCAGCCATTGCACTTTTGCATCTGGACTGCCAAACACTGACATAATTTCAGCTCTAGTCATGCCGTTGCCTCCAATCAATGCAAGCATAACCAGTTTTAACCTGGCCTTTTCCATTATTCAGAAGTTAAAAGGGCTTTCTAATCTGAAGGAACAAGCAGCTTTCCAGCCCTGTGGAGGTGGTGTATAAGTTGGCTTTGGAGCACCTGAATTCTGTCATCTGGTGTCTTCACAGGGCTACACTTCCCTGTGAAGAGAGGATGCCTCTTTAAATGCAGCATCAATGAAAATTCTTCAAAGACATCTTTAAATTTGTAATTATCTATAATTTTATGCAGATTTACATTATATGTAGATTCTGAACAAAGGGAACGCTTCTTTCTTTAAAAGCAATGGGTTTAGGTTGATTGTTTTACAAAGTATTGGTAGTTGGCCATAATGCTCCTCACTAACAATACAATGTAGTTCTTCTTCAGAAACAACTCTTTCCCACCTTTTAGAGTAAAGTAATATGTTAGAATAAAGAAGATATGTTTAGGAAAAAAAGATGAAATAGATCCTAAGGGTCTAGCCCAACTCCTCGGCAGCTTGAAATAGATAAAGTATCATCCACAAATATTTGCCCCTTGTGTACTTAAATTCACAAAGTAGCTCTGTTCTGTGTGTTGATAACTTCATGCTCAGGACATTTTCTCTGTCTGTTATTCAATTAAAACATTCCCTGGAGGTGTTCAAGAAACATGTAGATGTGGTGCTTAGGGGCATGGTTTAGTGAGTTAGGTGGTGTTGGGTTGGACTTGATGATCCTTGAGGTCTTTTCCAACCTTAATGATTCTATGATTCTATTCATTGCTGATTTCTTCTGGTCCTTCTCCTAGTGCTTACAGAGAAGAATCAGGCACATTGCTTTTTTAAACTTTTTTTGGATAATTAGGCTATCCTTACAGTTCCGTTTATGACTAGTGCTTAGCACTGGCTCCATGGTGAAGTAGTACCATTGCACTGTGGTGCTGTAAAGAACTACAGTTTATCAGATTCAGAATAGAAAAGACATCCTAAGGCCCATTGCTAATAAAATCTGTGAGTAAAAGGCAAAGCACTGTGTGACTCTTCCGTTTGCTACAAAGATAAAAAGAAAATCTCCAAATCATCTGAATATCAAAATGTAATTTCTCTGGATATATTACAGGGAAAAAAATCCAATAGAATGCAATAGAATGCAATATAAAACTATTAATTACATTTTTTTCCTCATCTATCCTGTGATTAATGTTAAAGGAATGATACATGAAGGATAAGAGAAAAATAAACTTTTATTATTGTATTACTTTAGTGCCATAGTCACAGTCAAAATATTCTCAACCGTTGCAAATCCAAGGCACTTTGTGTTCTGCAAATAAGTTGCTGGGGAAAGGTTCCGCATGAAGAGGTGTGTAAACAGCTTTATTCTATTTATGTTTGGGTGGGTTTCATGTAAGCATTTACCTGAGTGTCAGCAGAACCTGAAATCATCAATGCAGTTTCTAGTCGTACCGTTCTCCTGTATCCTGGCCCATGACACGTGGCCCATTAGACATTAATCAGCTTTCCCAAGCTCTGATTCATAAAATTGCTATGAACTGCATACATTTGCATCACATGATATTTAGCAGGAATAAATTATCTGGGATGAAGGAATTTTAGGTATTTTCTTTTCAAATAAGTGTCTATATATTTTCCTTATGGCCAAGCTGGACTTAATGAATCTGATCTTATTTCATCTCAGGAGCAAAGATGTTTCAGGCTGGTTAACGGAGAAACTTGGCTCAGGCCACAGGCTCTGTATGAGAATTTGATGATTATTAAACCATAGAAACAGAGTGGAAACACTGCTTTAGGTCCCATCATCACTGCAGAGCAGATGGAGAGGAAAACAAATACATAACTTTCCCTGTGCTGATACTGAAAACTAGAGTTTCACACCTGCCTTGGTGGTAGATTTCTTGTATGACTAAGACAAAATAATTCAGAAAAACATTTTCAAAGGCAATTGTAGCACCAGGGCACTGCAGTGTCAGTGAAAGCTGAAGAGAGTAAGCGAGCAAGTTTGAACCTCTGAGCTGCAATGTCTGTGTCCCAGCCCTCCACCCCTGAGGTGGTTATAATTCTTCCAATCTTCCAAGCTATTTTTTTCTTTTTATAGTGCAGGCAGATTTTGGAAGGAGGTAACTGACCAGCCAGGAATGGCTGGAAATTCAAGATTTCCATTTTGCGTGACAATACGGCATGTCAAAAAAGATTTCACTCTCACCGAAAGGAAAAAACTCTGTGTCTCACGGAGAAGAAACTTCTGGCAACTTTTTCCCTTCAGGAATGTCAAGATAATTTCTTCTGACTTCTAAAAAATGAAACAGAGCGGCCAGCTACCCCAACACAACTTCCTCCATACAGGTTGTCATGGAGCCTAAGTGATCTGGATGATTTGGACTCCAGGGGGAATTATTTCCTTCTTGAATGAAAATGAATTAAAACAGACCTGAGATAGTTGTCCTTGTCAAAGATATTTAAATGTATTTACACTGTTGAACAGGTCTGGTAGACAACAAAACCAAAACCTATTTTTTATCTTGCGGGTCTCCAGACAACATCTCTGCCCTGGCTGATAGATTGTCTCTGTTTGCTCCTACAATGCTTAAATCATTCTCTAGGTATGAAAAGCTCTTGGCTAAAAGTGCTTCCCAGGATGATGGCAGAACTGCACTAAAACATACAAAGAAACCAGCCAGAGTGCAACAATTTCCTCCCTGATACCCACTCCAATAGCTTTATATAGTTTATGGATGCTTTTTAACCTCATCAGTGTAATTAGTTCTTGGTTGGACCTATCTGCACTGGTCATGAAGTCCTGGGGGAGTCTAAGCTCTTTATATCAACAATCTTTGCCAAAATTCCCAGGAAATCACAATTTCTAAAAGGTTAAAGCAGAACAGTGAACACAAAGTAGCTCCGCAATGTTAAATGATGGAGTTGTCGCTGGGAAAGCTAATTCAGTACAATTCTTTTCTGAGGAATTTATAAATTACCCTAGAATTATGCACTGAAATATTGTGAGAACAAATGACAAATGAGAGTCCTGTTGCAAGAGGTCCTACTTCTCACTGAATGGAAGTAGAGAATTGTACCTACTTAACTGTTCATCCCTAGCTTTTGAGAGAAGAGCAGAAAATAGGGCTGGTGGGGAACATAAGAGACTTCCAGTCCATCCTTCTGCCATGAGAAAGGATCTACTGTTCTTCAGGCATCACTGCCAGGTGTTTACCGAGCTCCTCCTCAAGAGCCTTCGGTGATGGAATCTTCCTGAAGGCAAAGTATTTCCGTGATTCCAAATAATTTTTTCTAACATCCAGACTAAAACACTGCACTTATTATTTCTAACTCTAAATACCCAGGTGATGGAGACCAGGGGATTCTCTTCCTCACTGAAGTAATCTTTTATGTATTTGAAGACTTATTATCCAGGTTTGTAGAAGGAAGTTAAACATGCTGGGGATCATTCTCTGGCACTGGGTCAAACAGCATGGAGCAGCCTGGATCCATTCTAAGCAACCTATAATACAGTCTGATCACATTAAATCTGCCAACTGGGAACATCACTGGGTTGTATCCCAGGCCCTTTACCTGGCCACGGCCCAGGAGAAAGCCAGTCAATCCAGAAAAAACCACGGTAGCCATCTCACTTCAGTCTCCCCTTTACTTCATCCAATTGTTATTTCAATCTTTTCTCATAGGCCAGATTTTCAAGATCTCTCTTCACAGCCATTGCTCTGTGGTCTCATTCCCACTCACCCACCTTAAACCCGCTTGCGGTGCTCCAGCCAGAGCCCGGCCCATGCAGAGAGGAGCTGTGTTCCTCTGCCTTGAGGGCAAAGCCCTCATCACGGAGCCCACTGTTGCCTCTGTCTTCTTTGCAGCCACAAGTTCCTCACCTGAACTCTGCAAGTTTTTGCAGAGGACTTACAACCAGCAACACTCTGAGAGCGCTTTAGCCAGGTACTGAAGACGAATGGTGTGGCTGATCTGAACGGCTCTTATTACCTAAGTGCTCCCTTGCTTTTTCTTTCTCTGTTCTAGCAGGAGATCTTACCTTTTATCTGCCATATTGTATTTAAGCCCCCCGATTTTAGTCATTACTTTCAATGAAGGCTGAAGCAAAAAAGCTTTTGGTCTTCAAGAGACCATCTGTCAACAGCTTTCCTTCAGCACTTGCTTGATTTTCCTCTTACAGGGTGACTTCTCCTTATCATCTTGTGTCCTTGCCTTCCTGATCTTGTCTTTTACTCTCACATTACTTATTTTCATCTTTAGCAGTCTAGCCCAGTTTCTGCTGCCTGTGTGTATTCCAGTATTTCAAGTCAAGGAAGAGCTTGTTGTTTAACCAAGTTGGTTTATTGCCATTGCTGTTTCTTCCCCTGCTTTGGAATAGTTTACTCTTTTACCTGCAATATTTTTTTCTCAAAAAAGAAAAAAAAAAAGGTAATTTTCCCTTAACTTCTTTCCCCCCGTAAACTCTTTATGTAAGATTTTACCTACCTGCTCTCTGCATTTATTGAAATCTGCGTCCTTGAAGTCAACTGTTTTGATCTTGCTGCTCTCACCTTCCTTTCCTATAGACCACAAACACTGTCATTTTGTCACCCTCATCTCAGTTTCCACCTTTGCAGTTTCAGCCATTTATTTCCAAATCTGTAGAAATCTTCTCCCTACTCTCTCTTATTGATTTTGTTTGCCTACACATCAAGAAATTGTCATTAGCATATTCCTGGAGCTTGCTGAACACTCTGCCTACATTTCATTACGTATGAAATGTGCCCAACGCTATTCTTTAAAAGTGAGACCTACTGGCAGAGAGTGGCCCTGGACTGGAGAGCTGCACTCTCTCATCCTCCAAAACTGGGAGGCCACACCCTCCCAGATTTCTTTTGGGACAGTGGTAGGTACCTGAAGACAAAACCGTGTCAGGGAATGTCTCAGTGCTATGAATGGCAGTGTATCAATGCTGAGGAATGGGCTCACTCTGGAGCCGTTTCATTTACTGCAGTAGATAAAGTCTCTTGTTTCTTGGTTTATTACTTTCTCAACAGGTTGCTGAAGAGTGGAAATCTGCGGAGAGCATCACCTCCTGGATGATTCTCCCAGTAGCTCACAAAACGGCATCTCTACCTGCATTTACTGAGTGGGCTGTCCAGAGCAGGTAGCTACCCTGAGAGCATGTAAACTCCTTTCCCCTGTGATCAGACGTTCAACAACTTTTCTTCTCTCTGTGTTCTGGAGCTGAAAGCAAGCCCCATATACTAGGCAGACACACTTCCCTTCTCCCCTTTCCTGTTCTCCATCAACAAACCCCATCCTTTTCTGCTAATGCCAATCAGATGAGGTAGCCCACCATAAGCCTATTTTATGCCTATTAATTTTTTATCATTATATAGACTTCCACTTCCTCTTATTAATCTCAAGTTTTCATGCATTAATCTAAAAATCGAGATGTTTCATGGGCTGACCCCCTCCCCAGCACACACACTCTCTTTCACCCCTTCTGTGATCCTTTTGTGGATAAATCTGTGTTTTTTTCTGGCCAGAAATAGATACTGGAAATTATTTTGTTGCTGTAGGTGAAAAGAAGGAATTAAGTCAGATATGTTTTGTTTAGCTTCAGATGAAATGAAAAAATTGCAGAAACAGGACAATGACACCCGCGCTCCATCTGAACGTGGTTCGTATTCCTGGGTTAGAGTCTGTGCTGGAAGCACGTGGAATCCTGGCAGCAACACAGCAAATGTCCAAGAGGGAAATGACATGTTAAAACGAAAAGACAAACACATTTTTCACCCTGACAGACAGCTGGCTTACATCTGTATTTTCACAGGCATCAGCAATGTTGACTGTTATTGTTAAATGCTCAGATACTGCACGGGAGTGTCAGAGGGCCTGAATTCTCCGCAGTGTTATTGCCCATGTCTAAGACATCCTGAAGTGATTAATGGGCTTTTGGGTCTTCCCTCTAGGATGCCTTCAAGTCAAAAAAAAACGCTGGCTGGAAAGCCGGACGCTGTTTCGCGTTAGCACCGCGCTCAGCGCAGAAAACGCTCCCGCTCGCCAGGAGGGCGGCCTCGGGGAAGGGGCCGGGGGAGCGGGGT
>NW_010111450.1:0-8971 GCF_000699245.1 Pterocles gutturalis
CCCCCCCCCAGGGAGTCTGAACCAGCCCTCCCCAGTGCAGGATGGAAGCAGGAAAAACTCACTGCTTTTCAGCTGGATTTCAAGCAGGCTAGAAAAGGGTGATGCTCACAACAGAAGCAATGGGACTCAGCAGCTGGGACATCCCTTCCGTGTTTTACACTTACACGTTTGCAAATGATGAAAAAACTGGTGGAGCACTGTGGCATATGAACAGCTGTCAACGAACTAAGAACCGGTTGCCTGGATTGCAGATTATCCCTGACAGAGGTATGAGCTCGGGAACAGCACTGGTAAATTCACATTTGCATTTATCCAGGGACAGGTTTGGAAGCAGCACAATTCCTTGCTCACAAAACACAGCCCATGCCTGAATTAACAGTTTCTGTTAAACCTTTAGATGTCTCCATGAAGCCAGCTCAGTCTTGTGCCGTGCTCCTAGGACATCCTACCAATGCTGGAGGGAGCCTGACTCGACCCAGCCTGGTGTGTCCACTTGGGTGCCTGCCCGCCCAGCCACAACCTGCAGCAGAGCTGGAGGGAAAGAAGACAGGCTGCTGGCTGCCACTGGGGGATAGCAGAAAATTGGCAGCAGCACCAGAGCTGCAGGAGGACAAGGGCAAAGCTGGCAGTTCTGCTTCTGCTTTGAGTTCCCCCCCATCCCCGTGACCTCAGGAGGGGTCCTGTGGGAAGGTGCACAGGGTCACAGGCTGTCCAGGGAGCTGCACTCTGGAACCATCCAAGATGCTCTCCAGCACTGATACCGCTGCGTGGGTGTGTGCCCCTGTGCTCCCCAGCTCATAGCAGGTCATCAGCCTTGGGTATCATCTGCATGTCCTGGCCAGCTGATGGCTCCATGTTAGAGCTGACTGTAGAAATTATACTACTTTTTTATTTTTCAGTGCATTCTTACCCTCCTGCTTTATGTAGTAATCAAATGCTTGGACTAGTTCTTAAAAGGTTAGTACTTTTCTGTTAAAGGATTCACGATGACTTTTGAAAGCAAGTAGGCATCTCTGTTTTCTCCAGAGGCTATCTCCATAGCTTTGATACAGCTCAGTGGCAAACCAAGCTGGAATTTACAATGTTGAAATTAAAGAGAATCTTCCTCATTATTTCCCATTATTTTTATGGTTATCCACAGCGGTCAGTCTCTCCACATCAAGGCCAAAGACAGATTTTTCTTCTTTCAAAGCTATGTAGTTGTGGAGGACTAGGAGGAGACAGTTAAAAATAATTTTCAAAAAAAAGCTGCCTAATATTGTTCTTCCCTACTTATTCATTTTATGAAGAAGCTGGCAACTCAGACATCTTCCAGACCTCTGGAACAAGCAGAGTTAACAGTGTTGCCAGGCGTACTTTTGGCCAGTGCGAGCTGCTGCTGTGCCTGGCAGGTCCCAGGCAGGGTTGGGGAGTCCCACGTTCCTACCAGGCAGCCTGCACACAGCTGTGTTCCTTGGACACTGTGATTGTTTACTGAGACACGGGCTATTTGCACCATTTGGCGTCCATGCTGAGGCACGTTTAACGCTCAGAGATGTAGCAAGAAGCCTTGGCTGTACAAAGTCCTTTGCATTGCCCAAGGCATCTGCTGGCTCTTGCAGCACATGTGCAAGGATGCATCCAAACAGCCTGAAGCTCCCTCGCCTGGGGTCAGGGCCAGCTGAGCTCAGCAAGCTTGAAAACAGGCTCTCCCCAGACAAGCAGCTCCATGCTGGGAGTCCTGGCACACACCAGCACAAGCACTCGGCAGGCATCACACAGCTACATGGGCTCCATTGCACAGCTACATGGGCTCCATCGCACAGCTACACAGGCTCCATTGCACAGCTACATGGGCTCCATCACACAGCTACACAGGCTCCATCACACAGCTACATGGGCTCCAGCTCACTGCCGGTGCGGAGGGCAGGCAGAGCCACCACGCCTGCGCAGCTCTCCACAGACCCCAGGTCAAGGCAGAGCTGGCAGTTTGTCCTCCACCCAACTCTGGCTCTTTTTCCCCCAGCACAGCAGGTTCAAGGCTTCCCATGTGATGGGTCCCCACTCTTCCTGCAGCCAAGCTGACTGCTCCTGTCCTTTTCTACTAAAGCCCAGATAGTCCTAGGGGGTTTTGTGAGTATTAAAGCAGATTTGATTCCCTCTCTCCTCCAGGAGGCATTGGGTAAGCCCAATCAGCTGCTGTGATGCTGAGGCTGACTCCCCAAGCCACTCTGCCACCTCCTTCCCTTCACTGCAGCTCTGCGCCGAGACCTCTGCCAAAGGCAGGTAGGAAGGGGAGGGTCAGGCAGGGCTTGTGGCTTTGTCCAGTAACTCTGAGCAACTCCCCAACACATTGACTGATTTTTCAAGCTTTTCCAGACTCCTCCTACTCTACCCCTCTGAATTAAACAAGTACCTAACTGCAAGAATGATATCTTCCAGGTTTGATTAATTCTTCTTCTTTTGAACCTTCAGTTGCAAGAGCAGGGGCACTGGGTGAAACCAAGCACCCACTTGGCCCATTACTTAGCTGCTGCTGCTGGGCAGTAACAGATGCTCGAAGATGAGTGTAAGAGCAGTACTGGCACATGGTAATGCTTCTCTGGCCTCCAACAATAAGCACTGCTGAAGCTGCCTGAGCAAGAATTACCTAATACAGTTAACATCCCTGTTATATTTTCTTTTATTAATGTGTCTAATCACTTTTTGAGGCCAATGTAAACTTATGGTATTTGTAACAGCCCATGACTGTGAGCCCCACAGGTGTTTGATTTCACCTCATAGTGGTGTCTACTATCCACTACATCTTCAAGCAGCTCATCAGTTCTTTAAAAAAAAAGAGACATAGGCAAGAAACTTTGAATTTTTTGGCAAGGAAGGGAAATTTCCTGGAAAAAGGTCTCCTGTTCATGCAGACCATCAGCTCTCCAACTCTCTGAACCCTATTTACCCACCCCCTACTCAAACACCAGCATGATGGCAGTCATCCCTCAAAAGTACAGTTTACTTGTCAGTTTGTTCCCAAATTATTCTGTTTCCTCCCACATTAAGCAGCGTAACTCTTGAGGATCCATCTGTTTTAACAAACATGCTCTACACCTTACACAACAAACATACAGATGCGCCTTCCTAGCCTGCACAAGCCAGCTCCTGTTCTTGGCAGTAACCAGCCAGAGAGTAGTCCTTCCCCTAAGGAGAGGGTGTTTCTCCATGCAGGGTGTCAGAAGTGGAGCAGCTCTTTTGACTCACTGGAAATGGATACCCATGCACACTTTGTATTTGCTAAGCTTCTGGCCTGGGGTGAAAAGCTGCCACATGGGAACCCTCTTAGCTAGCATAGGTCACCCAGAGATGCTACCGCTTACTACTGTAAGCATGGAGCGCTGTCCCAGATTATACAGACAACTGGAATTTTTATGTTTTAATACTGGAAAAAATCCTTTCCTTTTATTTGGACCAATACAATATAGGGAATATTTTTGCATCTTCCCAATTTACTCCCTACTGAGAGAGATTAGATTTTTCTTAGTTTGGAGGAGAAAAATTCCCTGCGCTAGAAGGGGACCCCTGCTTTTCCCTGTCCTGTAACACAAAGGGACCACCATGCAGTCAGATACTATTTTACCTGTAGCTTTCTATGGATTTTCCAGGCAAAAAGAGGGAGGGAAGAGTTTTCTAAATCAAAGATAATTGCTTCCCAGGGTAACAAAGCATATAGGTGTAACCTGTATCTCTCATTTTTCCCACTACATTTCAGACTATTTTCCAATGGACTTAAAGGCAGGACAAAACCAAGAAATCAGCTAAGTATTCTAGCCTGCTAAAGAGCTCTGTATACATTTTGTAGCTCTGAAGTCCTGTGCCCAGCATAGGATGATGTGCAGATCTGGAGTGCAAACTAAAATGAATCATTAAAAAAGAAACAGAGCATGTTTCTAAGCAGTATATTGATTTCTGCTAAATGTAGTATTGAGTTTTCCCTCTCTGCAGTGGAAATCAAGCACAAATACTCTGATACTGAATCCAAGCATAGATATAACCATAAACTTAATTTTTCTTGGTTTGCATAACATGGGAAAACATGGTCTTTCTCCCTATTCTGCTCAGTGACTTATTCGTTATTCTGGTGTTAACAATTACTTTTCTTTTCTTTCCACTAGCCATTTAGTAGAAGCTATAGCTGACTGAAAGCATAGAAAAGGTTTTGCACAGCGCATATTATCTCACTAAGAAAAAGGCTTAAAACATGATTTCACATCTTTGCATCACTATGAAGACAGCATTGTTCTTTAAGTGACCACTATGTTTACAGTGGTCTTGAAAGAAAGAAAACATGAAAATATGAAATTATCTCCATTACATTTGGCCAGACAAGGGCTGGCTGAAAATACAGCTGCAAGTAGCTAGAGCAGTTGCAGTTTTATTCAGCAGCTAGCCTTAGAGAAAGACTATAAATTTGATATATCAAAATGGCTAAAGAAGAGTTGGAACAACTCCACAATTTTCTCAGAATCAGGTAAGACTCATGAATCTTACCATCTTGAGGGCTATTTCTGAGAAAATGCCTGGAGATGGAGCTAAATCACATTGATGAAGCAACAGACTTTAGGAAGTCAAAAGCAAGTGGGTTTGTAGGTGATACTACGAGTATTCACGTTATTCATTGCATTGCATGAGGTAGCGGCTACACATTAACAGAAGTAACCATGCCAGTAACTGCAGATATTTTATTACACCTAAATCTGAGGAACTCTACTAAGAAATTACAAATGTGGCACTTTCAATAGCAAGTGCAACAATCAGCCTGCTACTGGAGAAACCATTAACTACGTCTTCATAGGCTTTGAGTATGATATGCCTCTAATACAATCTATGAAGCATTAACAACTCCATATGAAATCATAAAATTATTTTAATATAATTATCGAAAAAACTTCAGGAAAAAACCACCCTTTGGCAAGGGACCAGCAAGGAGGATTCTTCATTCAGAAGAGGATAAATAGTCTACAGTCCAGCATATAAACAACCTCCTCATGAACCAGTGGCCACCTGCAAGACACAGAACAGCCATTCCTGCAAACAGCAGGTCAGATAGGTACGCGGTTCTGGTGAAAATGTCCTTCATTCAGCTAGCTGCAAACACCCAGGCCACCACTGACATTTTAAGCTGTCTTTGTAAAGTTGCTGTAAGCACAGACACTGTTCCTATAAATAGTATTAAATTCAAGGCAACTCAAAGCAGAAATTAAAGTGCTCTTTACTTCTCACCCACACTTTGGATGAATCACATGCTACCTACTTTAGTTAATTGGGCCTCCCTCATGACCCAAGTCCTCCAAGCAACTGCCCTAGTTACCCTTAAAAGCTACACATCCTCTCAGTAAGCCTGCGCATGGCACTGGGCTTCCTTTGGTACAGCACTCATAAAAGAATGTGAATCCATGAACTTCTCAAGAGCTATTGAACATCTTAGAAAGGATACCACCCCTTCCTGCAACCTGCTTAATATTTTCTGGCAAAAGAAGTCTCAGAGGCCATAGTAGAGAAAAACATGCAAAGGAGAAGGCAGAGAGTTTCTACAAACGTGTCCGGTTTAGCCCATCTTATCTATTTTGTCCATCTTAGAATAAAATAAGATAATACTCACAAGTCCTGGTAAAAGTATTTCATGGCAAATGGAGGTTCTCCTCAGGGATTTGCATGAGGGGGTAAGACAACATAAATAATAAGGTAACACATCATTTTGAGTGTTTGAACCTCATTAATTCATGTGTGCTTCTTGAAACAGTGAAATGCTTACCCTATGGAAACCTGTTTAAGTCACACACAAGGAATTGCACCAAATTCAGTACTTGTTGTCAAACTGAAGAAGTGTTTACTTTGTGAAGAATTAACTTTACCTCTCAAAAACCAGATGTGGATCTGCAAAATTATTTAAGTTTCTTTTCCTTTTTCCCATTAATCATAATCTGATTTACTTAATTTACTTAAACTGGGACCATTTTCATGGTTTCTTAAAAGAGAATGGATTACAGGGGAGGTTTAGACCGGGCATTAGGAAGCATTTCCTTACTGAGAGGGTGGTCAAACACTGGAAGAGCCTTCCTAAAGAGGTGGTTGATGCCCCAAGCCTGTCAGCATTTAAGAGGCATTTGGACAATGCCCTCAATAGCATGCTTTAATTTGGGCAGCCCTGAATTGGTCAGGCAGTTGGACTAGATGATGGTTATAGGTCCCTTCCAACTGAAATAGTCTAGTCTATTCTGTTCTATAATGAAATGGCTGTGGCATTCTGAACATATATGGAATTCTTTAACTGGACATCACTAGTAAGTGCTGCAAATGTTTTGCATTATGTTAGCACTTAATTGGTTTTGATCATTCATGTTTTCATCCCTCAGAATACTGAATTAATTTTGGGTTTTGAAACATTATCTCACTTTTTATTATTCTAAAGAAAAACTGATGGTGTTATAACAGTCAGTCACAAATAAATATGCCATCAAAGTAAAATCTTTGTAGACATAGATTTAAACATTTGTATTTTGACCATACTTTAAAAAAAAAAACAACTCAATTTAAAATTAACTGTAAACTTCATTAAAAAGGACAAAATACCACTTAAGAGATGTGGTCATTCATTTGGTCTTTCCATGGCTAATAAAGGATCTGACTTCAATATTCACTAACACCAACAGACATTTGTTCCACAATGTTGGTAAATGTTGAATCAGGCTCAAAATAGGTCATTCAAAATCTCATAGTTGAAAAGCTGAGTCATTGCAAAAAGGAAACATTTAGAATCACTTGAGTAAATAAGAAAAGGCACATACTATGGCCCTTCAGGCAACATCTTCTTTTTATCAAGATACCATGGCATAATTTTCCCTAAAATGGAACGTACATTGCTGTTTATCCGGAACTGTGGCAATCATTCACTTATTTTTCAAGAATATCTAATCAGTACCTGTATCTGACTGCAAACTGGAGAGAGGAAAAAAAAAAAGGCAAACAAAAAAAACCCCCCAAAACCCCACAATATCAGCAAAGGAAATAATGTCTTTGGCTTTCTACAAAGAAAGGGAAAGTTGCAGGGTTAAGTACCTGTGACCCCATGTGAGGCTCAGCTCAGGAGCTGCATGTCTCCATTCTCTGACACAGAAGAACTTTCTGGTTGGGCTACCTTCCGACCTTCCTGCTCGCCAGAGCTCTCATGAGTTTATCAATCCTTGCTGTGTTGTTAATGAAGCCATCAGAATAGTAGGTTTGGTACAAGACATATAAACAATAACAGGCTCTACATCTCAACAAGGTACCTAAGCAGTGGCATGTATTAAGAGCAAGTCTCCGTGTGCTGGATGCAGGCAACAGCAACACTGGTCTTGTGTTGACAGCAAGAAGTAATGCATGGAGGAGCTTGCCTGCTCTACCATAACTCCCAGTCACGAACCAACCAATCCTCAAAGTCCAAAGTCAGGCCACAGCACTGTCCATCCTATCTAATTCTCCCATCATGTTAAGTGCTAAACCTAAAGTCAAAGACATAGGTTGTAGTTAGGCATCTGTGAAGAGGACTGCAAAGATTGCTTATATCTGTTTTAATCCACCTCAAAGAGGCGGTTCTTTATCAGCCCTTTTGGAGAAAGATGTCAATGATAGAACCTTTATGCTCACTTGATTTAATGATATATGTTTTTGGGCATGCTCCCAGTGGCCCATCACCCAGAACATTTGAGGGAACCAGAAGAAACTGCTATGAAGAGAGCTCAATAGTGATCCCGTGTCATTTAGGATTATTTAGGATTCTGGCAGGATATTCAAAGTGAGCACAGCACCATGTAGGAGCCAAATGAAGGAAGAAACTGGTTCATCCCAGTATTAAAAAATGACTGACCTTTCAGCAAATCCACTGGTACCAGAGCAGGCCTGAAGTAAAGATAACAACAAATGATGCTTGGCGATGACAGCTAAAACCAGACTCCTAAAACATGTATCTGCTGAACAGAGCCAAGCAAATCATGAGCTCGTGCCTGTGATCAAAGGCCACCAAGAAAGAGCTGCAGCATTCCTTGGCACGTTCAGGAGATCCCATGGCTATTTTTGACAGCTACCATGTGGTGGCCAGCCAATATATTCTCCAGATGGGCAGATGATCCCATCTTGTTGCCAAAAAAGGTTTAAAAGATTTACTCTCTTAAAGAGATCCACAGTATTTCTAAGCTCTCTCTCAGACAGTGGCATCTCAGCACAGGATGAGCTGTGACAAAGTGTCCAGCAGATGATGGGGCACTTCAGCTCGCTTCTCAAAAGATAATACAGAGCTTATGGTGCTCTTGTAATCAATTCAGGGGACACTTCAAAGCCACCCATAGGCCCAGAAGAAGAATCATGTCAAGGCCATGAAGGTGCCTTTGTCACGGATGAAATCTGTTTCTGGGCACAGACATGCTGTTTCGCAGTGTGTCTCAGGCAACCAGTGCAAACAGAAATATGTTCAGATTTGAAGAGTGCTTTATACAGAGCTGACCCCCTTTGAGTAATACTCTTCTGTCAGCAGAAAATAAATCAGGTGGATATTATGTCAACTGAGCATCCCTTTTAGCATTTTCAAACACAGTGTCACGTAGGAGGATGCCAGAGAAGTAGGGAGAAAACAAAAGAAACTTGCAAGCCAGGGTCTCGCAAGACTCCAGTGGAAATTATTTTCATGTCAAATGACATAAGTGTCAAACATGAGTCACCACTGCCACTTCTCCCTGCCCAGAAGAGGGAAATGTACACTCTGTGGTCAAGGCAGAGCAGGACAGGATGACAGATATTATGCAGTTTGACTCCAGTGCAAATGAGCTGTTAGGCTTTAATACAGGTATCTCTCTATAACGCACATTACATTTTTCCATAGCACTCCATGAAGGACTGGAAACTGAGCCTTCCAGCCAGTGTGAGTATACCAGCATTTCAGTGACAGAAAGGAATACTCTTGGAAAGCTCC
>NW_010111450.1:8992-23113 GCF_000699245.1 Pterocles gutturalis
ACTTGGTAGCTGTGGTGACTAATATAAAGCTGCTGCTTGAAAAATTGTATTGAAACAAGAAAACTGTAGTTCTGCCTCATTTTCCTCCCTGATTTTATGCCAAGTGGCAGTGATGACTGACAGTTTGATGCAAAGAAAAGTTTAGGTTGGTGTGTTATTATTTAGACATAAAAAAGACAAAGCACCTGCAAAAGTGCGTACACATAAGACATGTCTTTTCTATTTCAGAGCATGGTCTTATACAAAGGGGGCTGCTTAAACTTAGAGCAAAGGGAGCTAATCCTCAGCCATTACAATATTTTGGGCAAACCTCCACAGCTCATCAGTGCCAAGAACCTGGCCTATTGTCTGCCTTTCAACCCTACTTCATTCATTGTCTGTGAGATTCGCCTTCAGTTTACCCAAGTTTAGTGTACTTCAGTAACTCAGTCAACAGAGGGAAGTAGATGGCAAACATTCCCTCCCTGAAGCGTGGGCTTACTTTCTGGCGGTTTAGCAACATGTGAAACATCGCTGATGCAAATCCTCCAGCCAGCACCGCTGTGCTTTGCCATCAGGTTACCTCTCTAGCCAAGGCATCACTGCCTCTTAAAAGTCACAGTGACATGGCTCATTTTTGATACCAGCAGTGTACATGGTTTGAATCATATCTCAATTCTTTGGTGATTTCTCCAGAATGAAGCATCTGTTCAGAAAAAAATTGTAACACTGATCCTTCCCTGCTCATCTGGACACCTTAGAGGCATGTGTGTTGTTCAGGTCACACTGTGTCATCCCTTGCATGTGATGTCCAGGTTGGGTTATCTCTGAGATTATAGAAGAAAGTTCTGGAGCCAGGAGGGAGGATTTGCAGTGATGCCCACAACTGCCGTTACTTTTTAGGTATGCCTGCATGTGAGCCTGTGGGACTCTTGCCAGTTCAGTGTGTGCACCACATTTCACTTTTCAGGCTGGACTTCCCAGTACTAGTTTCTCATTTTTTAATAACAGTTAATTCAAATCTATTAATAGTGACTATTTCAACAGAGCATAAATATAACCTCTCATCTGGAACAGGCATTTGCAGGAGTGTAACGCTCTTGCTCCATAGAGATACCAGTACAACTCCAGAGCAGAAAGACATTTTCTGACACTAGATTATTTTCTGTAAGGGATTTCTCAGTGCCCAGTGGCACTGAAATTACTATTTTGGAGTTTTGACCATGTAGCACTTGATCCCACAGGTCCCAGGAAAAAAAAGGCACTCTTGGACTGCAACAGGGATCTTGTTACCATAAGACAGCAGGGTGAAACTTTTTATTATTACCCATTGTGCCAAGCCCCAGTAGAGGGGAGAGTTTTTTTGTTTGGTTTGGTTTAAATCCCTTGTGCCTTACATGTTGCAACTGAGCCGCGTTGCTGGCTTTAGAAGGAGAGGAAGGAAAACCAAGGGGAGTCAGCCCACTGAGCCCCAACCTGCAGAAAGCCACAGAGACATCGGGAGACAATACACCCTGTAAAGTCCTCTGCTGGAACAAAAGCACCCTCATTGCACTCTCATTCTCTTTTAAATCAACTGAGTTGTAAAAGTTATTTCTATAGAAGCCTATTTTCTCTCTCTCTCATAAAACTATATGAAAGTGTTTCCCAAACAGCTCCATTGCTATTGTGCAGCCAACACCCCCACCCCAAACAGTGCTCCTTCGCTCCCATGGGCCGTGCCACTGAATACAGCAATTGCTCTGCTGCCTCACAGCCTTCCTCCTCCAGACTTGTGAAAGCCAGAGCATAAAGCAAAATTGTTCCAGAGACACTGATCTGTACTGTGTTTTCTTCTAAAAAGAGATATAACTGACATATTTTTTTATGTCCTCTAGAAAAGTTTTGCTACCTGCTCTAAGGATATTTAGTCTTTCTCTCCTTACAAAGGATCCCTAAACAAGTCTCCTGTCCAAATTGCATTTTTTGTTTTGACATCATCACGAGGAGACCACTTGCCCAAGGTTATAAAAGCCCTTTGTTCATTTCTTGGATGGGTTCTTGCCATCACCCCAAGGTACGGATTGGCCATTTGAAGCAACTGAGCTGTGTGTAGGCACAAATGCTTTGCCAAAGCATCTAGTTGTTTATTCAGTGCTGCATATTTGTGATTGTTCCTGGTATCAGGCAGTGGAACTAGGGAGGCAAGAGAAGGAAAACATGTAATTAGTCAGGAAAAACAACCTACTCCAGTACTGCTTATGCGCAGGGAAGACTTCAAGAGCACAGCTGTGTCTGCAGCAGTTCAGGTTCTGGGCCACCTTGTGCAAAAGGAGCAATGTTTTGTTGACAGATTCTCGTGCAGGTAATTACGTTCATTTCATTAACAGAGGCAACTTTAGTCCGAATAAAGGTCCAGCCCAACTAACTAATGGTGGTCCTACCCCTCATGTCCAAGTTACTGATGAGTCATGCAGGGCTGGTAACCACCATGACATTTCTGGCAAATGAGAAGGATCGAGGGGAGTATCCTCTCCCTTCGCACATGAGCTTTTCCTCAACCCTAACCTCTTTCTACAGTCCCAACCAGTTTCCTTTCATGCCTTTAACACTTCCCAAAAGCAGCACTCTAACTACTGACTTTCACCTCCTACACATTTTTGTCACTGCAAGTATTTTCCACTAGGATCCCAGCTTGTACCTCCCCATGTCCCTACCATGACCTAGCACTACAGTGACAATCTGTGCCACCTCAACAGAGCCTTCAGCTGTGCATCCCCTATCATCACCCACACACAGACATCCTCAAATGGATACTTTCCTCCCCCTTAAATCTGATCTGCTCTAGGTCTGGTCCACATGAAGATAACCTACATGTGTCACCAACCATCCCTGCCAGTTGAAGGGGTCTAAGCAGCAAATCCAAGACCTTCAGCCCTACTGATGAACCATACGCATGATGATCTGAGACATCGTAAGGGAAGCTGTGCCTTCAAATAATTTATGCAAGACTTAGTATATTATACACAAAACACTGGTAAAAATACAGTGTTGAGTTGAGAAGTCAAACACACAAAAACACATCTAAGGGGAGTATTAATTTTGCCTAAGAAATCTGTTTCATTCCAACCACTGGCTGGATTTTCTTTCATTGGGGAGTAGTGAAGGGGTCTAGTTGTTAAAATAGTTGAATGAGTTAGGAGACTTAGAGAGTGGAATACAGTCTAAAAAGGGTACTGGAGGTTACTGTGGGAACTGGATTTTTTTTTTTTTTTTTTTTTGCTTTCATTTACTTAAATGCTGTGGAAGACTAGGAAAAGGTTTCCTAAAGGTTCCCAGCACCCCTCAATGCCTGAAACTCCGACATGGGAAGTAGCTCAGTCTGATGTGAAGAAGTACTCACTCTCTGTGGCTTCCAGAAAGTCAAGAGCAGCTGTGCTGTGAATCCAGAAACTGCTGCAGAAGTCCTGAAGATAAAAACCAACCCAGTCCGAAACACTTCAGCCAAGAAATTCAACCAACTATTTGATTTTTAACTTTCTGAGTCCCAACTCCCTACCCAGAATGTAGTGCTACACCTCCATGGGACACTGCAAACATCACTTTAATTTGGAGAGCAAATGTAATAGTGCTGAGACTGAAAAGCCCTGGGGATAGGGAGAAGGAGGCTTATTAATAAAAACCTCCTCTTTAGAGTCAGGCTTCAACAAAGGGATCTCAACTTTTCCCCTGTACCCTACCCACTCCCCTGGAATACAATTCATTCTGCAGCTTCTGCAATCTTGGCACAACGTGAGGCTAGATGCTGGGTACAAGCTCTGTATGCAGATTTATCTTCATCATCTCTCACATCCTGCAGAATTAACAGCACTGTTGCAACAGTTCTGCTAGTACAAACGAGAGGAGCAGACGCTGTTGCCAAAAAATTAAATCTGAGGTGGCACTACCCTGTGGCAAAGTCTTCTCTAGCCTTTTCCAGTCAGTCAGACATAGTTGCTAAAGGAACCTTGTTTGGGATGTGTCAAATGCAATCTCATAAAAATCTCCTTCCTGATGGGAGTTTTGGGTTACAAAAGTTAATGCAGTGCAGATAGCTGAGCTGAACAGGCTGTTTCCCAGTAGGCTCTGGTATAAAGAGTATTTCATTATACAAAGCTTGAATCACAGCTTTCTCAGCAACTGTTTGATAGACTGGGTTTCTATCTCACACAAGGCAATGAAAATAGTATGGAGGGAAGGCTGCACTTCCTATTAGAGGACCTGGCAATAAGAAGGGATTTTGAAGCTTTTTTTTTTTTCTTTTGTTTTGCATTAGAAAGTATACAGCCATAATGAAAGCTAAAGAATAATTTCATTATGGCTCCCTTTTTGCTTAAAAAATGCATGAAGTCAGACTGGCTAGCACATTATGAGGATATGGATGCTGTTTAAAAAAAGATTTTTCTACCCGGAAACCTGATGCGTCACTCCTTCGGCTTTGTCCCTGGGGTCAGACCATGGGAATTCCCAGTCTTGGGCCCCTGTGGCTCTCATCCAGCCCCGTCACTGAAGCTGTGCTTTCAGGCTGGGATGTTGCTGTGCTGCAGGGGTGGAAAATGAGGCTGCAGAGTGTTAATGGGCAGGATGAGGTCAGGCCTTAGGGGGCTGTGTAAAGGGTCCTGCAGACCTCTGTCAGCAACACGAAGAGGCAGGGAGCCTTCTTAACCCCAGAGAGGAGATAAAAATTGGACAAACATTGCCTAAAACAACAGCAACCCTCAGATTTTTAAAGCCCCATAGCAGATTCTGCTTTTAACTTCTTTCGATGAGTGTCTAACCGACTAGTTCAGGCTCTCACAGCCTCGTGGCTGGTTGGGCCAGGGCAGGGTACGCTGGATTTCAATCCTCTCCTTTGGACCAGACATGGATTTAACAGGTGAGGGAGCGACAACCGTTTAGCTTTTCATCTACAGTCACCCCTCCCTGTGTGCTTGTTTGGGGTGGTGCCCCAAATCCTGGGACACGGTTGTGGCTGCGTGGCAGCTCAGCCCCTGGCTTCAGGTGGGGGCTGCACCCACCCCTGGCTCAGCCCATACGGGTTTGTGTGGTGGAAGAGGTCTGTGCAGCTGGAACTGAAGTACAGAGGGCCAGGTCTTTGAAACCTAATGGAAGGGAAGAGTTTGTCTTCAAAAGAGCTGCTCTTTCTTCTTGTGTGGCCTTTACAACACACCACTGACTAATGCACCTTACCCCTGCCCAAACCAGCTTAATGGGAATTTATCTGGCAGATGTGTGCACCATTCGCATCTCCGCCTACTCCAGTTCTTAACAGGGTAAAGTTTAATCATTATTATTTCTGGTGCTACTTTTGGGAAGAAAAAGAGCAATTTTGTCATTGCGTGCTCCAGAAAACGTGAAAGTCTCTAAGGAGCCCAAGCTTCCTGTTACCAATGCCTTCAACTTTGCCCCACCTTTGGGAAGCACAGGCAGCTCGTGAAAGAATGTCATCCACTCTAACAATTGATTTTCTTATGTACAATAACGTCAGACCTTTTAAATAAAAGGCTGACCCGACTCCTTCTAAAATAATTCGACTGTTTTATGGAGTGTTGTTCTGATTATATACAATTCCCACAAGAAGGGAAGTACCTTTAAAATAAGGACTATTCAGTACTAGTACAGGATTTCCTCTTGTTGTTGATAATTTCCTCTTAACAGAAGACGCAATGAATCCCAGAGAAATTCAAAGGAGCAATCTACAGACAGTTAGGCATCTACATTATACAAGGAACATTGTTCAATCGCATTGATGTTTTCCTGATGAAGTAAAAAATAGATCTACCTGTTGTGTAGCATGTAAAAGAGTTCCTACAGCACCCACTTCAGTTCCCTTTGCTACATTTTTAATCACTATCCAATCCCACAAACTTTTACGTAACCATCGGTGAATAACAACAAATGACAATTATCCTCACTTCATCTTTTGATATTGAAATTCACCCTCTGAAATGGCCTCCCTGTTAAAGAAGACAGGCTTGGTGGTAACAAGAGCAGTATTAACAAATTATTGTCTGCCCTGTCAATAGCAGATATATCATGTGAAGCAAGCTAGCAACTCTGCGTTCTCTCTACCTGATGTTCCTTATCTCAGAATTGGGGTCCATACTCCCTTTGACTAGAAGAGCTAGTTTTCCACTACTAGTCTGAACATGCACCTGCCCTACTCACCTGATGGTAAAGGGGACCTCATACCTACGTAGATGACTAACACTTACCCAAAACCAGCACACCAAAGTCCAGGGGCTAAGCAGCTGCTGCAGCAGCTAGGTGGTAGCTGCTGATAAAGGCTGAGCCATTTGTGGAAATGGCTGTGAGTCATTAGGAGCTCCTATCAGTTATCCCAATGACTCTAATTCTCCATCAAGTTGGGTTATAAGCCCCCTCTCATGCACAGACCACGCTTTAATTCCTTGACCTCCTTACACTCACTTGGCCAGACTGTACAAATGTGATCAGTAAACCATGCTGTGATGCATTGTTACAGCCAGCAATAGTCCCTCTGAGCCCTGGTTCCACCCTGGCCATTGAGATGACCCATCAAATTTGATGAAGACATTCACACACATTTGTTTCAGCACGTTAGTGGTTTTAAACTATGTACCTCAGTCTTTGCATGTTGCTCATCTGATTCTGGCTTACTAAGCAAAATTATTAACAACCTTCCCTGCTCTCAATCCTTTACATACTTGTATGCAGCTTATTTTGTCATCTGATGTCAGTTATTTCTGTAACTTTGCAACAGGCAATGCAAACAATGCAACTCCTCATTCGTCTGTTCACACCCTCAGTTTTCCTCTGGTCCTGCACATCAGTTTTCCTTCCTGGTCCCTGCCATTCTCTTGCAGAGTTGTCCCACCAACTTGTCTGCTCCAACATCCTTTCTTTTGTGAAAGTAGCGCAAAACAGAGAACCGCACGTACTGTCAGTGTGTCCTGGGTTCAGCTGAAACAGAGTCAACTTTCTTCATAAAGCTAGTAAGAGGCTCTGTTTTGGATTTGTGCTGAGAAGAAAGCTGATAACAGTGATGTTTATAGGTGTTGCCAGGACAGTCAAGGTTGTTTCAGCTTCTCTGCTGTGCCAGTGTCTGCAGGTGCAGGAGAAGCTGGGAGGGAGCACAGCCCCAGTTACTAGCCTAGGATTCGATCTTAGGTTCAGGATTGAGACTCAAAGTGACCAATAGTCTATTCCATAACATACACGTCATGCCCAGTATATAGGTTAGGGCCCTCCAGATGCTTGTCCCAGATCCCTTTGTCTCCAGGTCAGCTCTCTTTCCAGGCTGGCTTTCTCAGGGTGGTCCCTCTCCCAAGACCTTCTCCCTGCCTTGGTCAGCTCTCAGTCTGGGATGCTCAGGCTCTTATCTCCATCCCGGGAGCGCAGTTTCAGGACTCTCCCTGCTCCAGGATCATTAGCCAGGAACAGGCTGAGCCTTGGTCATCGGGTGGTGAGCAGTATCACTGTGTATCACTCATTTTTATATTTGTATATACCATTATTTTCAACATTATTGTAGTTTAGTGATTAAATTGTTCTTATCTCAATGCACGAGTTGTTTTTTTTTTTCCCCTTTACCCCTTTAATTCTCTCCCCCATCTCTGGGGGGGGCAGGCAAGGAGTGAGAGAGCAGTTTGTGTTGGTTTTGACTCCCAGCAAAAGGTAAACCCATCACAGAGTGTTTAACCTGTTACTACTGTCTGTGCCTAGATTTCACAGCTTACCTCGGAGAAACACAAGCCCCCTGGAAAGCTCCAAGAAGCCTTTCCTATGCAGAGAGAAGAGAGTGGTCTGCAGAGGTCTCTGTGCACTGAGGCTGCCCCAACGAACAGTAGCACAGCTGGCTCCAGCTACCCCCCTCCTTCCTTTCCAGGAGTCTTCTCCTGAAGAAAGCAGCCTGGCAAAAGACTCTGAAAAGGTCCAAGCAGTGTAATGTGGTTCAGGGCACTACAAGCAGGGCAAAATGCCCCTAGTGCTCAGCTGTTGGAGCACTTAGATAAGCCCCTGTTGCATTATACTGCTGTGTTACGTGATAATAAAAATAAAAACAGCTGGAAAAGAACATCTGTCTATGAACTTCACCCTGCTGGGAAGGCTTGGGCAGGCTGCTCACAGCACGGGTCAGAGCAAGGCAGTTTGGTACACTCCATCAAGCTGTACAAATAATTAGTAGAATCTGCTAGAGAAAAAAATTGCGTGGGACCAGCTGGAATAAGAGAGAACAACATACAATACCCAAGCACTTCCTTAATAAAAGCTTTCACCAAATGAACACTTTGGACTCCCAAAAGACACCTTCAAGTGCCTGTATCTTACTAGGCATTGGCATTTCAACATTTATTACCGCAGTCAAGCTACTGCATTGCAAGCATGAGTCAATGCCTGCACCTTCTGGCTCCAGAAGAAAGGGATTGCTCTAATTTTTATTTATAAGCTGGGCAAGTGGAGAGGGAGGCATTCAGTTACAGGCAAAGCACACACCGCTCTACAGGGCCGAGTGGGCTGGTTAATACACGGACGTGTTCGTGCCTTAGCATCCTGAGTCACAAGTACCACAACCCATCTCCACAGCCTTTCATGGAAGGCCTCAGAAATGGGCTTTGTAAATCGTTTCTGTTGCCATCCAGCACAAAGCCCATGACCTCCACATTATTCACTGCGGACCTCCAGCTTTGTATGGAGGACGTTACGATCCAAACTGGCAGTTTCTGGCAAGAAGCGCTTGTGAATATGCACACAATATAGAACAGGAAAAAGGATTTCAGTTTATCTGTGCTCACTTGGGTTTGTTTGCTGCTTGGAAAAAACCTGGCAGGCTTCCCACCACTATGCAATAGTCTGGGAAGGCTCCTGTCACCTGGGGACTCACATGCTGATGTGTGAGTGAAGAGAGCAATAGCCAGGATTCATGGGGTTTTCAGCATGATCCTAATAAACTCTGTCATGCTACCAGTGCTAATGGGACCACTGAACAGAAACTGTCTGAACTACTGACAGCTTCTTTCCAGAAGCTAAAAAATGTCATTTTCATGAGCTATTCCTTTATGCCAAAGCACAGAATGGATTTTCAAAGGTTTGTACCTGGTTTTATGCAGTATTTACCAGCCTCTTGAACTTATTCTGCCTTGAAATCCAGCTTCCTTGATAAAGGAAGATACTAGCTTATAAGAAATACCACATCATCTTGCATCCCACACAAAGCTTTAGCCTGAGGATTTCCGGACCGACACAGTTCATCCAAAGCAATTGAAGGTAGTTGGGGGGTCATGGGATCAAGTCACATATGCATTTCCTTTCTTCTCCACCATCCCTCCGGTTAAGCTTGTGGTCTTGAATTGCTCTTTTGCAATAGGGTAAACAAGTAAACGTTATGGGCTCAGGAGCTATCTGTTGTCTACAGGAGCAAGCATGTTTTGCCTTTCTCAGTTTGTCTTTGGAAACCTAGCATCCTATAGGAAAGAAAAATAGCAGAACAGCTCAGAACTGTAGTTTCTGAGAAACAACAACATTTGTCATTCATATAGAAAATTCCCAAATACCACTGTCTCTTGATGAAAGGAGAGCAAGCACTGCCATCCCTTTTTCACAGCTGACGAAACAGATATGGATTAAGTGGTTGCCAAGCATCTAAGTAAGTTAGCAGCAAAGTAGTAATACAGCCCTGGACTTTCAACGCTGGTGCTTCAGCTTCTGGGCCATGCTTTTCCCATTTGAATGACTAGCTTTTCAGAGTTCCTAAAATTCTTTCATCTCTTTCTATGGTAACAATCAGTAGTTTTTGAGTCTCTAAAAATTAATACAGACTTACTGCAAAAGTTGAATAAAATTAATACTTTTCATTAATACCTTTGCCGTTAGTAGTGGAAAGAGAAGACAGTGGATGTAGAGACAAACACCAACAGCTGAACTTTATTGCACTCTCTGCTTCTAAGTCCATTCAAGAGTAGGACAGTGGGACAAAAATAATTATAGGGGTCTTTCTACACAAAAGAGCCAGCTATTTAGAGGCAGGCAAAGTCATTTGAATGTCAATGAAATAACCATTAAAAGGCTGAGAAGCATTGCCATTTATTAGAAGATCTAAAGAATAGTTGCATGCACTATAGCAATCTTCTAGGTAGGAGCTGTTAATTTGGTATAAAAACCTATTAGAGACAGGGCAGAGCACAATTAAACAGGAGACAATACACTCAGTGAAAAGGAAACTGGCTTTGGAATTTTACAGCCTCATATTTCATGTTTCTACAAGAAATACTATGCTCTGTAATCTCTCCTCAATAACAGCTATGTATTTCTAGCTCCCAGAGTGTTTTGCATTTCATTTCTAGCAGTGGTCCCCTACAGCCTAGGGAGGAAGGTAAAACAGGGTTACGCACTTGAATGCCCTCCCACTCTTTACACGGCAATCCTTCTTCCAAGAAAGCCTCTCATCAATGCCACTCCTTAATTGGCCCGAGAGTCCCTCTTTGCACAAAGCTCTCATCTCCCACAGGGACAAGTTCTTTCTGCTATTCTGGCAGAGCTAAATCCAGACAAGGATGTGCCATTTACCAACACAAATCTACTATAAATTCAAATGCACAGAAAGAAGTGAGGTACTTCCAGAACTTGTTGATGTTCTGCAGGTAGAGATTTGCAGGTAGGATGGACCACAGCTGGAGAAAACCTTCTATCTACCTGTCAGGTTGTCACTTCCCAGAAAAAGTGTAGGGATCAGTCAGAGACCTTGGGGAGATTCTGTACTAATGCACCGAATGTGAACTAAACCAGACTCTTAGGTACAACACTTTGTTACAGAGCTATAGGACAGACAGAGATTTCATTAGTTAGACAGCATTTGTAAAGATTATCACTTTTTAACATTAAGAAAAAGCAGTAAGAACATTCAGGGGCAGTGCAGCTTTAACTTCCTCTTTAGCAGCAACCCCGGTGACTTTGCCGTCTGCCCAGACACTGCCAGGCAAGTAAAAGTGACATGCAAAATGTATCCTAAATTTTCCTTCCCTCAACTGTTAATTCTGAGGCACCACAGTTCTTTATGTACTCAGCTAGTGCAGCTAAGTATGCCACAATATTTGAGAAAAAAGTAACTACAAGTGCCCACAGCAAGACTAAGTAGCAATTGTTCAACACACCCCGTGACACCCATAGGCACAGAATTCTCCACTGATACGTATCAGACAAAAATGTCATTTAAAATCCTTTGTTCTCCTTTATTTAGCCACAACACAAATACAAGAGCAGTCAAACTCCGTCCAGTGGAACTCACTAGATAAACTTGTTCAGATTAAGATTCTCAGGAAAGCAACCAAAATATACATGTACACGCACACGCTCTCACGCGCACAAGAATGCAGCAGAGCCCTTACAAAATGAGGAGCGGCACTTAACTGCACCTAAGTGTAAAACCCAATAGGAGAATCAACTAGTTAGGATACATCCATTAAGCAACCAGGCTGTGCACTGGATGGGTTCCCACCATACCTCTCCATTGGCTATTTAAATATCAGCATCATTTGTTTCTGGTGCAAATTTGAAGCTCACAAAGGGGAAGAGTCTGATCTCAGTTACCCAAGAATACAGGGCAACAGAACAATTACTCCACTGTAACTCAAAGCAGAATCGGGCCCTATCAAAGGAGTATGCATGTGACCGGCTCCAGCTGGAAGACTACTGCAGGTGACAATTTTTTTTGCCCTTCTCTTCCCCAGTAACTAAACCCACCACCAATATAGTGTGTAATCTGGCTTTTGCATCCTCCCCACTCGAGAGTCTGCTCTAAAGCACATACTGCTCCTTTTGGTGGAAGAGACAGCATAGTGGTTCTGTGATGCAAGTACGCATCCACCAGGGACAAGAATATGACCACCAAACACACCAAACCACAGCAGAAGAAATAGAAATTGGGCTCTTAGATAAAGCTGGTCAAGCTGGTCCATTTGATTTGTCAACGCTTTGTTCAGAAATATAAGACTCAAATATAGCTTACAAAAAGGCTAATTCTTTATACAACATCTCAATGTCAAAATACTAACAAAAACACAGCTTGTTAATGCTGAGAAGAGTGGTCGCAGAAAAATTAATACCTAAACTAGGCCATTGCTAACAAGAACAGCTGGTATCTCTTCATAAAAAGGCAGTCTGACATACTCAGGAAAAATGAAACATTTGAAACAAACTGTTTACAAAAGTTATTTAAATGCTCAACACAGATCTAACACTATTGTAATTTTATTTTTGGACAACTTCAGCAACTATTTAAAAAAAAATGCTAATACAAAAATGTAGAAAACAAAAAGAAAAATCCAAAGATATAGTTTTTAGACAAATGTAGTTAAGGTGAAGCTGTACCTTTGTCCCAGTTATTAAGAACTTCAACTTTAAGCGCGGCATAACCCAGCTCAGCTAGGTTTGTAGGCTTCCCCACCCTTACTAAAGAGTTAGTTCTTAGAAGGCTCCGATCTCAGTCCCCCAGGGTCTGTAGGGTTTGCCAAGGGTTGCCGACTGCGTTGGTGCAGATGGGCTCAGCACGTTGGGGGACAGCAGATGGAAGGAGCCAAACGAAAAGGGGAACGCAGACAGAGATGCCATGGAGGAGAGGAGAGGAGGAGACAGTTTGGTGGTAGAAGAGACCACGGGGAGCACTGGTCCAACGCTGCCATTTGGGGGCACTCTGAGTGAGGAAGTTTCAGCATGTGGGGCAGGAATTCTGGTCTGGTGATGTGGTTCTGTGGAAGATGCTGTAGTACTGGAATTACCGTGCCCATTTTGAGCCAGCAGCAATGGGTGAGATATGTGAGGGTGATGTCCAAAGGCACTGCCCCAAGGAATGTGTCCAATGCCAGTGTGTGCACTACTTGCTGCTTCCCGTTGAGAGGCGTAGTTATTGAGATGAGACACCAGTCGAACTCGCAGAGGATCAGAGGCATCCAGACCCTCTATAATACTAAGGTATCGAGCAACTTCAGCCAGGCACTCTCGAAACCCTAGACTCCGATAGTCCATAGCCAAAGCATGAGCATCAAAATAACCTAAGAGACAAGAACAAAGAATGGAGTCTTAAGATGCTGTTTTCTAGTCATTGCCTACATGTAGCCTTCCCACTCCACCCTCCTCTATAAGCATATTTTACTTGGATGTGGTTAGTATTCCCAACCATAGATTAGCTGTCAAGCTCCTTTTTTTCTTTTTTTTTTTTGTCTAAGAAGCTTTTCTTTTATATCTGTGCTGTGATGCTGCAAGTCCCAAGGCTGCCATTTTTAAACTAAAATTGCACACTGCCACTGGAGGAAAGTACTTTTGTTCTTTGCACGTCTCCCCAGTGCAAGCAAAACCACAGCACAGTGAAATTCATTAGAAACACAAGTCCTAACCTATCAGAGGGAACTTCTGCAGGCAATGTAGTTTTTTCCCAAAAGTGCATGTCCATAGTTTTTGCTAATTCTCTTCGTTACTCATGTCATCCTTTGGTTTGGTTTTTTTTTTTCTAGTTTATGTTCTGAACTTTCAGGAAGTTAGAGAAACAAACAACAACAACAACAACTTTGTGCTTTCCATGCTGCCAAAAGCCAGTTCACTTCACAGTGCTGACACATTGCTAGAGAGACTTGTAAGCACCCTCCTCTGCAACAACCTGGAGCTAGCACTATAAAATGTGCCAGTGCTAGCGATGCTGCAAACCTTCTCAGGTAGAAGAAAGTCCCAAATCCTGACGACACATAAGAAGAGTTTCCCTTTACCTTCTCTGAGCGCTCCCACATCACACTGTGCACCGAACGCTAGGGAACACCCTCCTCCCTCAGCAGCCTCTCTGCAGAGCTGCTGACCCACTGTCAGGCACAAAATTTTACCTTTCCCTCCTGCCGTATGCAGCATTTTCAGGTGATCAACAGTCATCTGCAGAATCTCCGCTTTTTCCAGCTTGGCTGATCCCTAGGAGAGAAGGGGAAGCAGGAAACTTTTTTAGGCAGAACCAGAGACGCTGCAGAGGGGCGAGCCACCCTCCCGGGAGCAGGGGGGAGGCGGTGCAGGGGGGTCACCGGACGCTACCTGCTTCTCAAAGGCGCTGGGCACCAGCCTCCGCAGCTCGGACAGGCTGTTGTTGATGCGGTCGCGGCGGCGCTTCTCGAT
>NW_010111451.1:0-283 GCF_000699245.1 Pterocles gutturalis
TTAACAACGTGAATGGCTGGCTATGTAAGAAAGAGCTGTAGTTATGGGTCAGGGCTCAGTGCCACTCTGCAAACTTTGCATCCCCCCCAACCCCACCTGCTTTCAATTAAACATCTCTAAAAATAATGGATTTATAGCACTTTTGCAAATCTAAGATCCATATGCCCACACCCAAGGCTGGCCCTGCATCCAGGCAAGCTGCAGCCAACCCCAGATGGGGACATGCATGAGTCGTACCCCACAGAGGGTCTAATTTTTGATGGTACCCACCTTGTTACTGTTG
>NW_010111451.1:304-1731 GCF_000699245.1 Pterocles gutturalis
CGGCTGCATCCGTGCTGGCAATCAGCTGCCTTCTTCATTGCAAGAGCGCCCTGGAAGTAGTGATGGTGTCAGCGGGAGATGGGGTGGATCCTGGGTTGCAGAACCACCCCAGGCGTGCATCAAGCGGTACTCAGGTGGTGGGCTACCACGTGTGCAGATGAAGCGGTCCAGGAAAAAAATAATAAGAGTATCTGGAAGATACTCCGAGGGTGCCAAGTGATACCCATGTGGGTGCTGGGACAGAACATTAGAAATCAGCGAAAACCTTTGCCAGGGCTGGCATTAAATGGGTATGCTGGACTGTGCAGAGGGTTATATCAGCTGCTTGGAAGGAAAAGTGTTGCTCTGGCTGCCACAAGCCTCCAAACGGGCTCCCTCCTGGCAGTGGCCTCCTGGCAATCTGGGTTCCCTGAGCCTGCAGCTATCAGAGGTCGTGCCAGGAGAGCGCTGAGCACCACAGCACTTTGGTTTCTATTCTCCATCTCTCTGGCTCTGCGCTCCCTCTCCCCCTCCATCTTGTCTCCTGCCCTTCCCTTCCAGTCACTGTTAATCTTCATTTCATTTTCCTCCGCCCCGCCGTGCACTGCTGCTTTAATTCCTCTTCTCTCAGGAGGAACCTGACCTTTGTTTTATATCGCTCCTTCCTCCTACTAACTGGCCACCAGCTCTATTTTCCTGCCTCATCTCCCTACCCCCAGCACCAGCTCTATTTCCCTGCCTCATTTCCCTACCCCCAGCACCAGCTCTATTTTCCTGCCTCATCTCCCTACCCCCAGCACCAGCTCTATTTTCCTGCCTCATCTCCCTACCCCCAGCACCACCCAGCACCAGCTTTATTTTCCTGCCTCATCTCCCTACCCCGAGCACCAGCTCTATTTTCCTGCCTCATCTCCCTACCCCCTGGGCACCAGCTTTATTTTCCTGCCTCCTCTCCCTCTTTTTATCACTTAAATTCAGCATCTGCAGAGAGCCGCACGCACAGCCTTTTGCATTCATCTGCATCCCAAAGCCAGCAGCCTAGGAGATGCTCAAGGTCTGGGAAGGGGATGGACACACAACATCCCACCCACAGCAAACCAGGGATGTTCTGAAACTCCTCTTCATGCTTTCCTGTTGTTCACGTGTCTCGTTGGGAGAGGAGCATTTCTGCGTCTAACGAAGCACGGTTAGAAAATTAAATATCAATAAATATAAGCGGCAGCTCTCCGATAATCAGCGTGTCTATCACGGCATATCGCAGCCGCCAGCAGCTCCATCCCAATCCTCTCTTCCAGCGAGAAGGGAAGAAGCCTGAGCCGTTGTTTCCTGCCTGGTGCCTGCTGGGAGTTTGAGTCTCCTCCCGGAGCTTGTCACCCGTGTCCCCCATGCCAGCCTCGGCCTTTCCCCAAATGCCAGTTGGAAATTTCCAGGGGCTCACAGCAGTCCCC
>NW_010111451.1:2096-2533 GCF_000699245.1 Pterocles gutturalis
TTCCTTAAACTTTGCTCTCACTTGGTGGCTACTGACTACTGCTGGCTAGTAAAGTGGTCAGCTGAGGTTTTTATCTTTTTTTTTTTTAAATCCCCTAAATATTATTTATTTTGTTTCTGCCCTCCCTTTGTTGTTATTTTTTTATTATTTTTTCTTGATATTATTAATAATAATATTTATAAATATTGTTATTCATATTTTTCTTCTGTCTTTTTGACTTCCTCTAGCGCATTATCTGCTCAGCCTCTCGGAACATTTATCCAGCTGATGTGGCTTTCACCAGCTCTCCTGGGCAAAGCCAGAGAGGTTTTTAGCCTGGTTGCTCTTCCTGATGCTTAGCAGAAATGGTCCCTGGCTTCCTTTAATTTTATTGCAACTTAAGCATCCTTCATTCTGCCAGCCTGATTTTTTTTTTTTTTTTTTTTTTTTTTTGTGGT
>NW_010111451.1:2564-16682 GCF_000699245.1 Pterocles gutturalis
TTCATTGTTACTCCTCAACTATTTCTTAACGAAGCTGCAGGTATTTCACTGTCTTAAATACAGGTTTCCAAAGTTTTAGTCGTGAAGGGAAATTTTACAGGTGAGCTATTAACGGCTACACTATAAAATTAACCAGCAGTGCAATACCTTATGCATAAAATTAAAACCAGGGGCAGTGGCTGTGTAAAAGGCCACATATCATTACGTCTTGTAGTAAAAAACCCTGTTGCTGTCACATTAATTCATATTTCAGGGGATGCCACCACTTTTAATGTCTATAATGCCACGTGTAAAGGCTTCAGAGGCTGTGAGCAGCCTGTGGGATGGACTTTGAAACCCTGTTTTAACAACTCATCGTGATCCACTCCTGCCAAGTTACAGATTGCTCTTCCTTTGCTGCTCTGTCTTTAATTAATTTCATTAATGAGATCCTCTGAACGACACTAGGGTCAGCCTGTTAACCTTGTCTTAGGTGTTGCCTCTGAAATCCCAAATTGATTAATTTTCCTTCCCTGCCATTTGTAAAGTGAAATCTGTGTTTCCAATCGATTACTGTAGCATTTCCCAAGGAACATTTTTCCAAATAAATACTTGTATTTGGGTTTACTTGGCTGGGAAATCAAAGCATTGCTACACATTTTTTCAAATAAAAAAAAATCTTGGGTTTTTTTCTGATCCATTTAGTATCTTTCCTCTGCCCTGCTGGGATTTATAGCTTCAGCTAAACCACTATTAGCTTTATTTTGTTAATGCAGAGAGAGTTTTCTTCAAATCTTCAAAGAGACTGTTAAACAGAACCAGGCATACCGTATCAATTTGGTGTTCCATAAATTTGCTGATACAGGGTAGATTATTTTTAACTGGAATGATCTAAGTTATCATTTTTTATCTGAATAAGTAACCAGAAAAATACCGTTAAAAATTGGCTTTTTATATATATATATATATACACACGCAGGTGTGTGTATATATATATATATATGTCTCTAGCTATCTTAAGAAAAGATCCGTGTCTCTTTGAAAACCATATAAACACATTTATAACTTTAGGCTTTCCATCAAACCACATATTTTAGCCAAAAAGTATAAACTACAGCTGTACCCATTTTTCAGACTGGTTAAATACGTAGTAATATTTGTGCCATTTCTTTACATTTTAGTTGCCAAATCGTGACTGATGCTTTTTTTTTCCCCAGTATTACTTGTACACTTGTGGGTTTTTGCCAAGTTGGGCGAAACAGGCACTCAGTTAAATTAGGTATACAGAATTTTATTTATTAGCTAATTAAAGCGCTCTCAAATGTGATGAAAACAAAAGAGGGAAAATAAGCTTATCCAAAGCTGTTCTACATTTAAAATTATTGAACAAAGGAAGTGTTATGGGTAAGGAAGGAACTGAGCTGATGGTTCTAAATACATGAAGCTGTCGCTAAGTGGAAATAGGTAGATTTTGTCATTTCACCCATTCTTTCATGCCTTCCTGCTGCCTCAACCCCCATCACTCTCCCAGGTTTGAACCAATTATTTGCTGAGCTAAAATCCTGGGGTAGAAGGTTATTAGAGAAATGTTCTTTTTGCATCCTCTGAGGATGCTGTAAGTAAAACCCAAGTTTAAATTTACAAACCCTGGTCTGTTGAAATGCTCAGACCCTCCGAGGGCAGCTTCTGTTCAGTAGTTTGACTTTTCCAAAAAGTTGACCACTGCTTGTTTCTCTCGGTTTGCATCACCTGAAAAGACCATGACTTTAAATCAACCATAGATTTTTTTCCCCATAATATTAAATATTTATGTTTTAAAAAGAAAGATGTATTTAAATGCAAGTCACTCTAAAAGCACACAATAAATCCTGTGCTTTTTGGCCAAATTAGCATCTTCAGCTCTCAAATTAGATCTGTAGCTTCTCTAATCTGAATGAATTTTAAGTGCTACTTGGGGAGCAGCTACAGGAAAGGCTTTACTGTAATTCTCTGCTTCCAAGAACTATAACCCGATTTGTACTGTCCTTGGTGACCGCAGGTTATAGCCACCCATGTCCAAGATCTCCAAGTGCCTCCTCTTTGCACAAATGCCACCAAGCAGAAGTGATTTCCATGCTGTATTCTTAATATCCTTTATATTGCACTAGAAAAGTACCTGATAAACCAGGGTAGGGACTGCAAATGCTTGTTGGATGAGCAAAGAGAGAAAACTGACAACCCGTTTAATTTTAATTTTTGTGAGTTTACAAAAAGCTTTTTTCATAAACAAGTTTATAATAAAAAAGCAGCAAAGATTGACTTTCTTTCCCCAGCTACTGTCAAGTACGTTGGTTGGTCAATGCATTAGGTCCAGGGTGATGATGATTCCAGTAGATGTATGTGCGCTCGTTTGTGCTGCAGTTTTGGGTCTTCTGAGGTTGCCAGACTATCGGATTCATCTTCACACTACAAAGATATAAACCTGCAAGTAAAGGGATGGATTAGGCAAGCAGAGATGATTAACTTGTCATATGTTGATTCTACTTGATGAACGGCAGCTGTGCAACAGTTATCCTGCTGCCTTGTCCATGGGCCAGATGTTGCATCATTAAATGTTTGAAATTTAAACCAGTGTGGGGGCAGTGGGGAGATCCAAAAATCTCATGTTCCTGACATATTTTGTTGGCAGCCTCTCTTTTGAGACTGCTGATGAAAGAAACCAGTTACAAGTTATTTTAACGTTATTTGTTCAGGTTGGACCGAGGTGTCTGCCTCTCGTTCCAAGTCTATCGCCAGTGAGTCTTTGGATCAGAATAAACCTAGGGTGGATATCGAGTTTGAAAGCTCAAAAATCTGAAGACATAACCAATGAAGAAAGAACAGAAAAATTTGGGTTATGTACTCTAAAGCAACCCGAGGGGTAGCAGAGATGGGAAGCAACAAACGTGGCCTTTGGGTCACTGTCAGTCCTGCTGCTACAGGCTGCATTATTTGCAGGGGGATGTAGGGAACACTTGATTTGATGAAACTTGAAAAAAAGGTAAAATCCATTGTAGGCTGGTTTTGTGAATGTCGAATTGTGCTTGTAGCAATGCTTTTACAGACTATTACAAGCCCTTAGAGGCAAAAACGCATGGCATCCACTCATTGTACAGAATTGGAGCAGTTGAAGCCTCTGTATGATCTGTTTTAAACAGCTCTTGACTCTAAATTGGGTAGAAGTCTTCAAGAGTGGGAAGTGTGATGAGACTACAGTGCTAAGAGGATTTTAGCACTGGAACAGGTAGTTTTTTCTAGGGTATATTTGGCTGAGGTTAGTCACGAGGATGGTCTTCGACCATGGCCGTAGACGGCGTGTTGTGTTGCTTTACGTATGCATCTTTATTTGCCAGTCTTGTTGGATACGTTGGAGTAAGGATACACAGGCAAAGCACGGGGTGGGTTTAGAGATCTGCTTCTTTCCATTAATTACTGTGCAGTGAGATACACACTGCTAAGGCTAAAGCGGGCTAAAGAACATTTAGTCTTAAACTAGAAGTGAAATACAGATTCTCCTTTGAGCTGTTCATTAGCTGCTCTAGGTTGGGCAAGTTTTTCGTAGCAGAATGTGCTTGTATCTAGAGGCGTATTTGTTTTAGGGTGCCACTAACACTATTGTTTGGGTTTTAGCAGCCATAAAAGAACTGATATTCAAGCACAAGATGATGTTCTTCCTATCTGTATTTTGCCGTGACTCTGGAGCTGATAATAGCGTTGTAGTGTCTATGATTATTTAGGAAAATGTCTGCACTTAAGTTTAATTTTTGGGAGCTGTTTGGCAGGTTTCTGTTGAATGACCATAGTTACTACAGCAAGAGCTACCTCCCACCCCTGGAAGCAAACACTGACGGGCCTCCTGCTGATTAAGTCAACAAACTGGGAATGAACTGGTGATTGATTTGGATTCAGCAAACAAGGAGAAAGAGATTTGCAGGTCCTCAGCTAGCAGGAGTGAGGCCCCAGCATTTCAAGGCAGCTCAGCTGATCTGCAACGGAAAGGGGTACAGAACTCCTTCCTCTTCCCTTGCACCAGCCCTGGCATTCTTCTGGTCCCAAGGTGTAGCAGAAACATATCCTGAATAGAAAATGATGGGTTTTTTCTCACTAAACTGTCTCACTGTGGGGTCAGATGAGTGCCAGAGGTGGCATAAGGGAGGAGGAAGGTATGGTGGAGGGCGAAGGGAGGTATGTCCCTTCCAGAGGCAGTGAAACTGCACCATAAAATCGCATCCTCCGTTCATCTCAGCTGATTGCAGAGAACCATAGAAACATAGAATGGTTTGAGTTGGAAGGATCTTAAAGATCATCTTGTTCCACCCCCTGCCATGGGCAGGGACACCTCCCACTAGCCCAGGTTGCCCAAAGCCTCATCCAGCCTGGCCTTGAACCCCTCCAGGGATGGGGCATCCACAGCTTCTCTGGGCAACCTGGGCCACTGCCTCATCACCTGCACAGGAAAACATTTCTTCTTCAGATCTCATCTCAATCTCCCCTCTTTCAGCTTAAAACTACTCCCCCTCATTCTATCCCCCCCCCATCTCTCCTGTAGCCCCCTTTCAGCACTGGGAGGTGCTGGAAGGTCTCCCCGGAGCCTTCTCTTCTCCAGGCTGAACAATCCCAGCTCTCTCAGTCGAGGAGAGGAGCTGCATGGAAACTGTGTCAACAGGGATATGGCCCTAATTAATTAGGAAATGTTTTCTGAGGTAAAGCACGTTGGAAGGAGAAAGCCTGGTGGTTTTTTTATGGAATGGAACTGCAGACTGTTGTGTGCTTACGGCAGCGCTGCTCGCTGGCCCCCTGACTGCGCTGAAATGGGTGTCAGGGGATTCTGCTGCAACAGCTTTGTTGCTTTAATTATATCTTCAGATGCCATGGAAGATGTTGGGATGTGTCCAGTTCTTGTCCTGTCCTTTTTTCCCCCCTCTAAACTCTGTGTTTCAAAAGGAGATGGGATCAGGTGAGCCCAGGACACAACTCTTGCTTTGAAGCCAGTTTGTAGGCATCTGTGGGAGAGATTTCACTTTTAGCATGATTGTAAAGTTTTGGAAGACTCATGATTTCTACCACAAAACTTAACTAAACAAAGTCCTGTTCAAGTCTGTTGGGAGGAAAAACATCCTCATGCTTGTTCTCAAGATACAACCTCCAAAAGTAATTCCCCACTTCTAATTTCTGTGATGAATTTCTATGATGAATTCTTGCCATATAGTTAGCCTTATATATTTATGGATCTGTAGTTTAACCTTTCAAACAGGTAAATGCAACTAAATATGTGGCGTTGGATTTTTATTTTTTCTTTTAGAATTAAAAAAGTCCCAACATTGTGACTTTTCCATCATGTCAGAACCCATCACACTCAATGTTGGAGGCAAAATTTATACCACCTCTCTGTCCACCCTGACTAGCTTTCCAGACTCCATGCTGGGGGCCATGTTTAGTGGGAAGATCCCAACCAAGAAGGACAGCCAAGGCAACTGCTTTATCGACAGAGATGGCAAAATCTTCCGCTATATCCTGAACTTCTTACGAACTTCTCACTTGGACCTCCCTGAAGACTTTCAAGAAATGGGCTTACTTCGACGGGAGGTAGATTTTTATCAAATTCAGCCACTGATTGAGGCCTTGCAGGAGAAGGAAGTGGAGCTTTCTAAAGCAGAGAAGAATGCCATGCTCAACATCACCCTTGATCAGAAGACCCAAACTGTTCACTTCACCGTCCGAGAAGCACCCCAGATCTACAGCCTGTCTTCCTCCAACATGGAAGTGTTCAGTGCTCATATCTTCTCCACGTCGTGTCTGTTCCTGAAGCTTCTTGGTTCCAAACTTTACTACTGCTTCAATGGAAACCTGTCTTCGATATCCAGCTACCTGCAGGACCCCAACCATTTGACCTTAGATTGGGTTGCAAGTGTGGAAGGTCTTCCCGAAGAGGAGTACACCAGGCAGAACTTAAAGAGACTCTGGGTGGTGCCAGATAATAAGCAAATCAATAGTTTCCAGGTGTTTGTGGAAGAAGTGCTAAAAATAGCCATGAGCGATGGTTTCTGCATAGATTCTTCTCACCCACATACTTCAGATTTCATGAATAATAAGATTATTCGCCTAATTCGGTACAAGTAGGAATGGCTGTTTATTCTGTTGCCAGCATGGAGATAACACAGGTTAAGTGTTTCCCTTTAAAACACACTTACAGCCTAATTCAGAATCATGCTTATCTGGATTAAGAGTCACTAACAGGGAGATGATTTTCCTTTAATCGTATTTTATTTACCAATACGACCTTTCAGGATATGTCCATATTCTAAATGGAAGGAATATTGTCTAGCGCCTGAATTAAGGATTGGTTCTGTCTCTGCCTCCACCTCTGACCTGCTCTACAATTGTGAGGAAAATCACTTAACTTCTGTCCTTCTGATATTTTCCAGTTGGAAAATGGGCATGATCTTTAAATGATATTGCAAGGATGATGTGAGGGTTCAGTAATCAAGGTTTGGAAGACTTTCTGGAAATCAGATGCGGTGAAAGATGCCATGGAGCTGCAGCACAGCGGACAGCCCCGGGGGAACATTTTTGATGTCTTGCCATATCACCTGTGCAGAGCATCCAAGAAGCTTGCTTGGATCCTCAGAGAAGCCTCCCCACGTGCACACGCTCAATGTAACTGTAAAGGACAGTGCAAACTGCAAATGAATAAGGGATCCTGTCTGTTTGGATTCAACAAAGGATTGCTGTCACCATCTGAAGCTGACGGGTTTTTTTCTGAATGCAGTGAGGAAGCCTCTGCTCTGTTCTCCTTTCAGGAAAGCCATGTTTGAATGATGTGTCTGGCATGGGGAACAACCAAGGAAGCCATAGCAGAAAGAATGGTGTTCTTACCAAACAAGAAGACTGTGGCTGCTTGGAGAACTTTGCTTTGGATGCTTTTAAACCTTTACTTTTACATTCCAAAGGCATTTAAGACAAATACTCCTTTTCTTCCTCTTACAATGTTCTATTTGTCTGGAAGATGCTGATGAAACTTTCTGAGGTTTCTAGATGTTTGAGCCTCTTCTGCCTGGACATGGCCTCCTTTTGAGCAGCACCTGGAGTGCATGGGATGCTCTCTGGGTAGGATAGATTCCATCTGAAAAGACAACTTTCCCATCAGGTTATGCTTAGTATTTTTCATTACAAAACCAGAAGCTCACTTTTCCTCTCCCAATGCATTGAGCCATTTTTTTTTTACATCTTTGTGAAATGGTACGGTCACTAAGCTAGCATTATAACCACTTGTTTGACTTCAGTGTCGGATTGTCAGAGGTAAGGCAGCAGGAAACTAGAGCTGAGGACAACGGTCAAGGTCTTTCCTACAAGCCCAGTCTGCGCTATAACGAAGATCATAATCCACTAGCTGCATGTTGGCTCTAAACACCATTTATGCCACATTCAAGGTGGTTCATTCTCAGCTAATGATGTTTAAAAGTATCTTCGCTGTCTTGCCCTAACCAGATTGCCACGTGTGCATGAGACTTTCTGGAACATTCCCATTATCTCTAATGAGATAGAAGGAAAAATGCAATAACCAAGTCTTGAATTTAGAATTTTAGTGCTTCCAAAAGTTCCTAGCACAGGGCTGCAAAGTTCAATATTGCTCATATTCTTGTTTCCCAGAGTAACTAGTCTGTCATTACATTAAGCTGAGCTGTGAACAAGCATAAAGAAGTGTTTCGTTACTGTTGTAAAATACAGTGAGATAAATATATTTCTACTGTCCCGAGCTGTAATTGCATGAAGACCACAAATGAGCATGCTGATGGTAAAAATGCACATTCTGCAGCTATGGGCAGCCTGTTACAAACCACTTCCCCTGTCTGACTTGGTGCTAAACCAGCGTGATATATGTGGGACCATGTTGTGAGGAAGCACTGAATGGGTTTGAAGCCTTCAGAGCCATTAAACCTGGCAAATTTTGTGATTTTTGAGGATTGTAAACAGGATTTTGTGGCTAAATTCCAACCTGAGTCACCATGTTCTGCTAGTTTTAGTTGCATTAGGAAGAACTTTTTTTTTCCCCTGTCTTGAATTATAAAGCAGGGGTAATCTGTTCCAGGGGTTGCTGCAAAGCAATTCCCGTGCCAATCTTATTTCCAACATGAGTTTGCTGTTCCGTTGGACATTCACAGTGATGATCTATGCAGTTAATATGATTATGACCTGGAAAATACCATATGTGTACCCCCTTTCATCAAACCTATGCCTTGAAACAGATATGCCTTTGCTGAATTTATGCTAACAGAGCTTTTGGGGGCTGCTGGCAGTATTTCTTTCCAGCCCACATCCTTGAGAGTAGATTTTAAATTATCTGTACCAGGAGTTCTTGTATGTCAGCGCTAAAATAATACTTATCTGTAGTAATTTGTTTCCTGAGAGCTTCAGTTTATCCAAAGGTTAGAGCAGCGGGCTTAAATCTCATTTGGAAGGAAGAAGTCTGATATCCACCCTTCAGAGCTCTGGATCGGTACTGCTCCATTCTGTTTCAGCAAAATAAAAATATTCCCTGGGAGAGTTGAATCATTGCTGCATTTTCTGGTGAAAGGGAAGTAAGAGGAGTCAGTAAAAGCACAATGTATAGCTTAATCTAGAGCATTTACTCTTCCCCTTTGCCTCCACCCCATTTTCTTTTCTTTGGACTGTAGACAAATCTCTGACACTTATTAATATGCAGAGAGATGCAAAACATCTTTTGTATGCAGAGAGATGCAAAAATTCCAAAAAATATAAAGACGAGTGAAGGCAGGCATTGGGAACAGAAAAACTTGAGATACCTCTAAATTGCTCCGCAGAACAAACATCCTTAAGGATGAGATACTATCTATAATGCCACAGTAGTTGTGCTGGCTGATGGAGTGTGTGAAATAAGTGGTGAATCACTCACAATTGCAGTCAAACATATGTTATACAAAGGCAGCTGCTATTTCAGACTACACACGAAGCTAAATTTATAGCTGCTCCTGCATTTCGCAGTCTGTAGTTAGGTTAGAATGGCTGGTTATAGGAATGTTCTCTCTCCGAAACATTTGTTCCCTTTTTATCTAGATAGCTGGCTTTTGTTTCCCTTCTTTTTCTGAGCCCTGAGGTGTAACTTGCTTTTGTTTACCAGTCAATAGCACTGATCATTCTTCTTCTCAATAGTTTTCCTCAATTAAAGAAAAGTGAACATGCACAAAGTCAGATTAAGTGCAGCACAACCCCATCACTAGTCATGAAAAGCACTTTCATTAGCAGTAACATCTAAAAATTATTTCACTGTTGAGTGGAATATTCACTCTAGGAACAATTTTTTTTTTTTTTTTCCTGTAAGGGCCGGAGAACAAGGAAAGGATCTAGTGAGGATTTTTTCCCTTAAAGTTTGAAGGGTGCATTATGAAGCATCTTAGTGGAGTCCAGAAAAAATCACCCCTGGATTTCTCTATGTGTTTTTAAGCTCAATAGCTTTTAAGTATCTAACAATGTCCAGTTACAATGAAAGGACTGAAGCCATCCATAAACACTGAGATATCTTTAGTTCATGCAGGTTATTAGGAGTCAGTGAGAGGAGTATTCGCTGCTGCAGGTTATGGTAGGGAAATAAATAGGTGTAAATAGACTTGGAAGAATTCACATGTTAACAAGAAATCCAGGATTTAGAAGGGAGAGAATAAAGAATCTTGATGTGTTCAGGCAAAAATCCAGCAAGATAACATTGGAGACAAAGATTTTACTATGGAAGGAGGCTGCACCTAGAATGACTCACCAGTCCTTTCTAGTCGAATCTCCTATTATGCGATTTAAATATTGGTCGTGCCAAGAGTTATGCTAGTGACTTGTCAGGAGTAGACAGCTCTGCTTCAGTTGCCATGTGCTTTAAATCACCAAACATATGCACGGCTGTAATTACCCATTTTTTAACTGGGTTGCCAAGTGTAAGTTGCTGTGAGTTCACTGGCAGTCAATACCTGCAATCAGTCAGATTTATTCCCACTCTAGGAAAGGTTCGTGGCGTCCGTATATCAGGTTGACGGGAGTGATAAATATTGCCTTCAGCCCATGCCTGCATGTGGAAAATAAATCTGGGATCTTCTGATACTTCACAGATACATGGAGAAGTCATGAAAGAGAGTCCTTTGGGGAAGCTTAATTTTCACCCCGTCCCTTTGAATTTGGTGTCACTGCTCAGAATTTCAATATATTTTGAAATATTTAACTGCCATTCTGCAATGACTCCTGTATCCACACACTGGTGGACACAAACATGCAGTGCTAATATGTTGACCACCCGGTAAAAGTCTCGTATGTGAATTAGTACAGGCAGTCATGTAGATATTCTATGCAAGAAGGGTTGGATCAAGCAGAAATATGGACATCATGCTTTCAGATTCACTTGGGAATAACACCAGGGATAGTTTCCCCATGAATTCAGAAAAAAAGGAGCTATAGGGGAGGGCTGTATGGAATAATTCATTTTCTCTTCCTCCTCTTGCCATTCTTCTCCCTTTTATTTTCTTGCTCCTACTCCTAACTGTAGGATTTTCTCGTTGATTTGAATTTGGTCCCAAATTCACTAAGAGCTGTGCTTTTGAATGAATACTATTTGGAAAGTATCAAAAGATGGTTTTCATTTCTTACCACTTTCATAGAGTGCCTGTAAGGCTATCCCATTGAAAAATCTGGTTGCATTTCTCTGCCTGTAACTCTTGTGAACTGTTACTAATCTATATTTTAGAAAACAGTAAATAAAATGTGAATGAAGCAGGAGATGCTCTGCCTGACATACATTTCTCGAGGAAAGAGCCAGCAGAGGTGCTTGTGGAATGCGTAGCTTTTCCTCTCTCTAAGGATTTTACACAGTGCATCATTGCAATGCTTCTCTGTGGCTGAGAGTTGTGGGAAGCTCCCCAAAAAATTAGTGCAGTTGTGGAAAACATCGATGCACAAGCCTTCTTAAATAATTTAAACCATTTTAAATGCATTAGCTCATTTATGTTCCAAACATATATAAACAGAAGATTAATTTCTCCAGTGAAAACCCTTCTAAACCCTACTGCTTTACCACTGTTGAACTTGTCTCTAGTCCCCAGATTTGAACAAACCATAATAATACATTGCTGCTGTACAGGAAAAAATAAGTTTAACATATTATCTGTATGATTTCATGCAGCCTCTACAAGGTACTATTCCTAGATAAATTAAGGTTTGCTGTAAGGAAGCAAAAAGGCATCAGCTTTGCATGCATCCACCCTCCAGGCTGGCAATTTCCTCCAGGGATTAAAAAATTGAGCTTGTTCCTCTGAAAGAGCACTTTACACCTGGAAGCCAACTGAGACCCCAGTGCACTGGTTGGAGATGGCACCTCCCTGGAGCAGAGCTCTGCTGGTGTATTTTGAAGAGGTTTCTGTCCGACGCCAGGCAGCTGTCAGCATAAGAGCGGCCATAAATTCCCCCACGCTCCTCCGTCAACATTAACTCACTCACAGCTAATAGGAGCCTTGTAGGAAGAGCACTTCTCAGCTCTAGTAAATACAGAGAAGAACAACGGGACGGAGTTGGGGCTGCGCTCAGGTGATGCCAACCCTGTGTGAGGCCACTAATGATGAACATGGAACTGTTACCACCGCCTGTCCCCTCCTCACCGAGATGCTGGCTACCAGGGGCAGCCCAAGCCCAGGCTGCTGCATGTACAGCCCCACAGCGGCCCCAGACCACCCAGCACAATCCCACATCACCCAGGACCAACACCACCCAACTCCATACTTGGTCCCATGACCATCTAATGCCATAACACCCAGGATCACCAACCACCCACCCCACTGCTGGTCCCACACCACCCAACCCCATGTAACCCAGACCTACCACTACCCACCTCCATACCTGGTCCCACAGCCACCCAACCCCGCGGAACCCAGACCTACCACTACCTACCTCCATACCTAGTCCCACAGCCACCCAACCCCGTGGAACCCAGACCTACCACTACCCACCTTCCATACCTAGTCCCACAGCCACCCAACCCCGTGGAACCCAGACCTACCACTACCCACCTCCATACCTGGCCCCACAGCCACCCAACCCCATGGAACCCAGACCTACCACTACCCACCTTCCATATCTGGTCCCACAGCCACCCAACCCCGTGGAACCCAGACCTACCACTACCCACCTCCATACCTGGTCCCACAGCCACCCAACCCCGCTGGTGGTCCCACAGTCATCTAACCCCACATCACTCATACCTACCACCACCCAACCCCACATCACCCAGGCCCAACACCACCCAACTCCATACATGGTCCTGATACAGTATTGCTCTGATTTTATAGATTTAATGTAGTTTTACCTTAATAGTTTTGCCTTAATTTTACAGAAATAATTCTTCAATATTAGCTATGCATTTGATCTTAGTAGGTAAAACTGATCTAGTGAAATTCCAGTGCTTATCTAATTGCCCTACTAGGTAGAGAAGATCCAAAACAACTGTGAGACAATGCTACAGTGTCTAGCAAAACAGGTTTTAGGCAGCTTATGGTCAAAAAACATTGACAAGATACTAATGAAATCTTATCATGAGCATTCTTTAAGACTGTGCATGCTCCCAAGGAGAAGTTCACCCAGAGGACATGAAAATTTCGACCACCTGTAGTGGAAGATGACCACTAGACACGCCTCATGACCACCCTCACAATAAAATGTGCATGCCTAATAAATATGCAAATATGTTAATGAGTTCCAATAAATAGTTCGAATATGCATTGAATTCTAGGAAAATTAATGAATATGCATAACCACCAGACGACAGAAGTGAAAACTACTTTGACCCCAGTGGCACTTGCTTTGAGAAAAATATCTCCAAGACATCACAATAAAGAATACCTTGCTTTCTAAAACTCCAGAAGGAGCCTTAAAAGACTTTATTTCATCAGTTTGCAGTATCAGTCCCACAGTCACCCAACCCCATGTAATCCAGGCCTACCACCACCCAACCCCACATCACTCAGACCCAACACCACCCGACTCCGTATCTGGTCCCACAGCCCCCCAACCCCATGTAACCAAGGTCTACCACCACCCAACTCCATACCTGGTCCTACAGCCACCCAACCCCATGTAACCAAGGTCTACCACCACCCAACTCCATACCTGGTCCCACAGCCCCCCAACCCCATGTAACCAAGGTCTACCACCACCCAACTCCATACCTGGTCTCACAGCCACCCAACCCCACATCACCCAGGCCAAACACCACCCTACTCCATAGCTTGTCCCACAGCCACCCAACCCTGCTGATGGTCCCTCACCACCCAATGCCACATCACTCAAGCCCAGTACCACCAGCTCCATACTTGGTCCCACACTACCCAACCCTGTTGTCCCAAAACTGGAGTTTGTCACCCAGTGTGCCACAAGTCAATCCACACACAGAGTCAACATATCGTTTTCTTGCATTTCTGCGCAGAGATGGATGTTAGGTGGCAATCCACAAAGCTAGCACACCTGGTTACAGTCGTATCGGGTATTTATACAGTTCAAAATGTTAGTTGTGTCTTCTTTGCCCCATCCTTCTAATTATAATTGGTTAGTTATTATCTCTTTGTAATTACAATTGGTTAGTTCTTTTCCCTGCTTTGATTTAAAGGTCCAGTGGCTTTTAATTTTACTTTGCATACTCAGTAAGTGGGGGTCTTAATTCAAGGGGGGGGTCTCAGGTACCTGGAGGTGTGGTCTCCACATTATAATAAGGTCTCAAGACTTGTAATAACAAAACGCTCCGCTCCCATGCTTCTGGGTATTTCACACCTCAAGGACAGCAGTTCCTTCCCCTAATCCCTGATAAGGGGTGAATCACTCCCATTTTCCTGAAGGCCAGACCGATCTAGCACCACCTTACAGTTCACATACCCCTGAGTTACAAGTTTAACTGCTTTATTGCCAGACAAGTACCTCACATTGCCCAGGCCCAACACCACCCAACTCCATACCTGGTCCCACAGCCCCCCACCCCTATGGAACCAAGGCCTACCACCACCCAGCCCCACATCACTCAGGCCCAACGCCACCCACGCCCCTACCTGGTCCCACAGCCACCCAACCCAGTAGTGCTTTCACCCC
>NW_010111452.1:0-2396 GCF_000699245.1 Pterocles gutturalis
TTAATTCTCTCCCTGTCCCTGGGAGGGGGAGAGTGAGTGAGCAGCCGTGTGGTGTTCATCTGCCAACCAGAATCAAAACTATGACAGTCCTACCAATTATGACTTAACATAACTAGTAGTCTGTGCACACTGGATGCTTAGCTACTGTTAGCTATTGTTTAGATATTTTTCCTCATCATTTGAGGACGAAGTCAAACAGATATATGGAAACGTCCTCTCTGGTGACAAGGATATGATCAAGTAACCAACCTTTTGATCTTTGAAAACTCTGCAAAAATAAGAGTATAGATTTTGGTCCTTGTTCATAAATAAGTCTTGCAACTGTATCCTGGTACTGTGAAGTTAGTTATGATCAGAATAAAAGTGATGAACTTACAGAGACTGGTTTTATGTAATATTTATATAAACAGCACTGCCATAAAAATACAATTTCATGTTTATATTTTGCTTTGTGTCTTTGTGTGCATACATCTGTGTAGATATAGAGATATAGTTACAGACAGACAGTTATAAATATAGATAGATACATGATCTTAAAGAAATAAAGAAAATAAAAAACCTACAGAGGACTAGCTCCTCATCTGGTTGAAACCAGTGCTTCTCTTTTCAAATATAAAAATAGGCATTGTTTCTTAAAAAAGTCATGAGAGTAGGACACATGTAAAGAAAGATGAATTCTGAAAACTGAAACATTTCAAATAGATTGTTAACTGATAATATTTATCTAGCACAATTGCACTAAAAAAGGAAAAAAAAGGTAAGTAATTTCACATTTATGCCAGATGTTATTCCAGGCTCATAATAAGAAATTGCTTTTAAGATTAAAAAACAAGAAAACCCACAAAAACAAACAAACAAACAAACAAACAAAAAATCTAGGAGCAAGGTGCAAAGTACCCAAAAGCACTGAAAAGAAACATCACTGACCACCAGAATAACTTTTTCAACTGTGATGCTGATAGATTTCCTACACAAATATGATTTCTGTCTATATGAGTTTTAGTATCCCCTACTTGAAAAACCTTCAATATACTTGCTCCATTTTGACTTGTGTACTTTAGCTCATAAGGTCACAGCAACCTCCTTATCAGTCAACAGCAGAGCTGCAGCAGTAATAGGAGATGCCATCTTAGACTAATGCAAGTGAAAATTGCTTGCAATTTTTTGTACTTCTGTCTCTTGCATGTGCTTTAAAGTTTCAGTTTTATCTCAGAACATCCTTGGTCACACACCTCCTGATACTTCAGGAAAATATTTGAATTCATCTTTATTTGTAAATATTTTTCTAGAATTTGTGAGACACCAGAAAATAATATGTCCCAGGAACTATGTGTGGATCAATGTAAACATATAATCTTCTGCCTTAAATTAAGTCTAAAAGTACTATAATTCACATTTCAGTTTTACTATCTATCTTAAATGGCGACTCCATTGACAAACTATCAGACAGAAATATGTATTTCTCATATTTTAACAGAGCAGCAATCAGAAGCTTTTTCAAATCCAGATCATTCATGGAGTAGATAATTTTAAATTATGCATGATGTTCGTACATTTAAAAAGGGAAATAAGGAAGATCTGCGAAACTACAGGCCGGTCAGTCTCACCTCTGTGCCTTGCGAGATCATGGAGCAAATCTTCCTGGAAACTACGTTAAGGCACATGGAAAAAAGGAGGTGATTGCTGACAACCAACACAGTTTCACAAAGTGAAAATCATGCCTGACAAATTTGGTGGCCCTCTACGGCAGGGTCACAGCACTGGTGCACAGAGGAAGGTCAACTGACATCATCTACCTAGACTTGTACAAAGCCTTTGACTCTGTCCCACACGACATCCTTGTCTCTAAGTTGGAGGGACACGGATTTGATGGAAGGACCACTCTCTGGATAAGGAACTGACTAGACGGCTGCACTCAAAGAGTTGTGGTCAATGGCTCAATGTCCAATTGGAGACCGGTGACAAGTGGTGTTCCAAAGGGGTCAGTATGGGGACCAGTGTTGTTTAACGTCTTTGTCAGAGACATGGACAGTGGGATTGAGTGCACCCTCAGCAAGTTTGCCGATGACACCAAGCTGTGTGGTGTGGTTGACACGCTGGAGGGAAGGGATGCCATCCAGAGGGACCTGGACAGGCTTGAGAGGTGGGCCAATGCAAAACTCATGAAATTCAACAAGGCCAAGTGCAACGTCCTGCACGTGGGTCGAGGCAATCCCAAGCACAAATACAGGCTGGGCAGAGAATGGATTGAGAGCAACTCTGAGGAGAAGGACTTGGGGCTGTTGGTTGACGAAAAGCTCAATGTGAGCCAGCCATGTGAGCTTGCAGCCCAGAAAGCCAACCCGAAAAGCTCAATGTGAGCCAGCCATGTGAGCTTGCAGCCCAGAAAGCCAACC
>NW_010111453.1:0-562 GCF_000699245.1 Pterocles gutturalis
AGGGCTGGACCCAGCAGCCTCCTCGCTACGAGAAAAGACGTTTTTTCTGCAAATCGCCAACGGTGCGATGTCAGCCGGGGCTGGAGCTTATCCCCCACGGGCTGGGAGCTGCACGATGCCCGGGACACCGCGATAGGAGATTTTTTTTTTTCCCTTTGCAAAGCCTTTTCCAACAGCTGAGTTGCAAATCTCAGAAAATCATTCCCCAGGGAGGGTTGGTGCTGCTGGACGAGCTGGTGAACGGAGGGAGGATGGTTTTGGTGATGGTTTTGGAGCGTCACGGGAGGTATTCACGGTAAATCCTCCTCGTAGGGAAGGCGGTGACCAGGCAAAGGCGGAACCAGCGACTGGGAGCCAGGATCAGTTCCTGATGTGGGTTTTGGTTTTTTTTTTTTTTTCCTTGGCTTCAGTTCACCGTGCCTCAGTTTCCCCATCAGTAAGAAGAAACGCAAATAGTCGTGGGATTATTTTCTTTCTTATTTATTTCTACCCAGCCTGGGTAGAAATAGGCTGGGTTGGGATGGCGGAGGAACAACCGCCGGCTCCCGGGTCGGATCAGGTC
>NW_010111454.1:0-494 GCF_000699245.1 Pterocles gutturalis
CAGGCAAGAGCAGAAAAGGCGCTGGGGAGAGTTCGTACCCGACAGGACCAGGGCTCTGTGCCAGCAGTAAGAGCTCTCCCTCTCCCCTGCCCTGTCCCTGCCCTTCCCTGTGCTGCCGATCCAGAATAGCAGACACGGTGGGCAAAATGCAGATTTTCATCAACTGTTTGCTCTGGTTCTGTGCTTTGCCGTGTTTATTGTCGCTATAAATCTGTTCCTGGCTCTCGGGGAAGCCAGTGAACTCTCTGCAGAAACCAGGCACCGCAGGTCCCCGGGGCACGCGAGTAACTGCAGCTTGTCAGGACACGTCTGCCCCTGGGGAGGAACGTTGTCACAAACCCATTTATTTCAGGCAGAAATCAGCTGCCTGACGTGCGCAGCTATTCCAGGAGCCGCCAATCCGCCGGTCCCTGCGCTGCAGCGAGGACCCCGTTTGCTGCGCCCGAGGGGCTGAGCGCTGCTGCTGTGCCGCAGGGATGTTTCTGAGAGCTGGG
>NW_010111454.1:595-4686 GCF_000699245.1 Pterocles gutturalis
CCACATCCTGCCCAGGCAAGGATGCAGAGGTGCAGACACAAGGGCTGCAGCCACAGGTGCTTGGCGAGCGCCAGGCTGGCCCCTCGTGCGCCCTGGGGAGAGCTGCTCCGGGCTGGGTTTAGACCCAGGGGTCTCTGGCTTTGCTGCAGAGCGCAGGGTCTGCCCAGCCCTGCCCGGCACCACCAGCCTGGGTGCAGCAGCCGTGCGGCGTTCCCCAAAAAACCCTGCTGGTTGTGTGATCCCAGCATGAGGGTTCATCGTAGCGTATCGCTGCTGCCCATCCCTGCCCCACTTGGGGGGCTGCCTTCCCCGGCCCCAGGCAGAGGACCAGCTCCAACAGCAAACGTTGGTTTTGGCACATTGCTTCTCTGGTGCAGCGTTCCTTCTGTGCCTTCACGCAGGATGGGGATTGAAGTGAGAGGGAAGGTCAGCATGGGCTGTTTGAGAATTTGAGAGATTATTTTTAAAAGATTAACAGCTCGCAAGAAATTAATACCTGCCTTCGTCATGAACTTCCACTCTAAGCAGGAGCAGTCTGATCCTGAATACGGGCTGTGTTTGACCCAATCCTGAAAAAATAAAAGGCTCTTCCTGGGGGCTGCCCACCTCCTGCAGAGCCACCAGCCCTCCCCACTGGCCCCACATCCCCAGTCATCTGCTGAGAGCATCAAGGGCTCGTGCAGTTTGCAGATGATGAAACGCTGCCCGGTTTGCTGAGCAGGGAAGCGGCTCTCCCTCACGTGAGGCTGTGGGGAGGGGGTTCGGGGCTCGGTGACACCCAGCACCAGCAAATGTGCACCTCTGCTTGCTCCCTTCTGCCCAGCGCATCCCTGCTCTCTGGGCTCTGAACACAGATGGTGCCTGGGTTTTGTTTGTTGGTTTTTTTTTCTCCCCACATGGGTATTTTTATCCTTTCGTCCTCCCCTCGCTGGGCTTGTGGGTGCACGTTACAGGCGCGGGTGCCTGTGGGGGCAGGCACAAGGCGAGAGGGCTGGCAGGGGATTTCAACCACAACAAGGCAAACGACACACGGCCCGACCAGAGTTCATAAAGCCGCTGTGCTTGTCGAGCCCAATCACAGCTCCAAAACAGGATGAGAAACAATTTGTCTTCAGGCAGCGTGCGGGGGTTTGGCTGCCTGTCCCCAGCCCCGTCCCCTCCAATGCTGCCAGCTCCTTCCCGCCTGCCCCCCACTGAGGGTGCCTGCGCTGGCACAGGGGACGAGCTGGTCCCTGGCCACAGGCAGCACGACTGGGCTTGGTGGTAGCTGCTGGATTGTTTTGCATCCTAAATCGGTTAGGATCTGAGTTTTCTCTTTGTGTGGGGTTTCCTACACCCCATGGAGGATTAGGGGCTTCCCCTGCACTGGTTCCAGTGTTTTAAAAGGAGGTGTCCCGACCTCGCCTTACCCAGCCTTATTGAGATGGAAACACATAAAGGGAAAGAATGCTGCTCTCAGAGAAGGTGTCCTGGTCCCGCCAGTGCTGGTCCTGCCGGTGCTCGTCCTGACAGTGCTGGTCTGTGTTTCAGTGCCCTGTGGGTGCACAGGCAGGAGTATTGCAAAACCATCCCTGCCCTTCCTCTCTCTTCCCTGCACCCAGTCCAACCAAGCAGGCTTGAAATGCATTTTTTTTTTCTTTTTCAGACTGTTCCTTTCCTTTTCCCTGTATTTATCATTTCTCTCTTTTTACATGTCTCCTTTCTTGTCCTTTTCCATGTGTCCCCATGGCCTTTCCCCTTCTCCTCCGTGGAGGCTGGAGGAGGGTTTGTCCTGCACCCCCCCCAACCCGCCATCCCACCCCATGGCTGGGGGAGCCCAAGCCCCCCGCCGCCCTGGCAGCACCGGGCAGACAGAGACCATGGAGCTGGAGACATGCGAGAGAAGCATGAGAGGGGTCAAAAATAATAACGTTAAAATCAATCTGGTTTCTTGCAGCCTTCAGGACTGATCCTTGCCTTTCTCTGCAGCTCTGAAGACCATTAGGGTAAGCGATCTTGCAGCTTCACAGCTTCACTGAGCTTTTTAAGGTTTAAAACCACCAAAGATTGCGAGGCTTCTGCTGACAACTCGGAGTCCAAGGCTCAGAAAGTCTTTTCATTAGTGTGACTCTTCTGTGCAAACCCAAATCACCTACAGATGGAAGCAAATTGGCCAGCTGACCCAGAAGATCATTTCCTTCCCCAAACGCGGTGTCTCTGATGGCTGCAGATGGGAAGCACTGTTCATGCCTCATTTGTACACTGAGACACAGGATTTCTGGACTTACGGCATCTCCGGTGCCGTGGGAGATGTGGGACTGATGGGCAAGTGGCTTTGGTCACTGAAGAGGTACAATAACCCCCTGAAAGTACACTTTTGTCATGTCCCAGTTAATTTTTTAAGTGTTTGCACCAAGTACTTACTGGATGCAGATGAGAAGTCCACAATAAAGCATATACATATCTCAGAAGAATCAGCGTTTATCTTGAACTCTTCCAGATTTGCTGAGCAGGTATTACGGAGCAGCCACGTCACATCCCCATTGCAGGATGCTCGTCTGGTGTTCAGGTTAGGAGGAGTGAGCTGAGCAGTTTGTCACCCTGAAAGTCATCCGCAAACCTGACCTTCCAAGTTTTGTTCTTTTCTATCTTAAGATACAAAAACCTCTGTGTTCCTCTGTTCTTATACCAAACAGAGGGGAATGGAAGTGCTTGGAAAAACTCTATTTTTATAAGATTGATCATTTTAAACAGGTGAGGTACTTAGTCATTCAATGTAGAAATTAATCAGAAAACTGAACAAACAGCACATGAAGCCAGGGCAGAGGGAAGTGGGTTAATAACTTGCCCCATATAAATCAGAAAAATAGAAGGTCATTTATTTTCATTATCACAGAGCTGAGCACTCTGTGACTTGGACTCTTTCTCAGCCTGCATGCAATGTGCAAGGATGGGTAAAACAGAGGCTTTAGAATAAAACAACAAAAAAAGCCAGAAAAAGCCTTGTGAATGAATGAAAACGTGGCAGCTGTGGGGCAGCAGCCAGAGCCGCTGGGCCGCAGAATGAACACAGCGATAGTGATGGGGGTAATGACGGGAATTAAAGGCTGTTGCACAGGAGCGAACGAGCATCACAGGATGGGGAATATCCTTGGCCAAGGGACGCTTCCCACGAGCCCAGCCGGTGAGCGGCGGTGGGAGAGAAAAGGTTTGCATCGGCACCTCCAAGGACAGCATGGGGAGTTCCCGCAGTGATTTCAGCAGCGGGGCCATGGCAGTGCCGTAGCTCAGCACTGGGGATGAGTTTATCATCAGAAGACCCGAGCGCTGGAGCATCGCTGACTTCATAGCTCTGCTGTTCTCTGAAGCTTGCTCACCTAGACAGATCCTGCAGAAAATTAACTTTACCAGCCACAGGACCAGCACCAGGACAGCTCTGGGCTGGACCCAGGACAAGCGTGGGCACATGGGGCTGTGGGACTCGGGCCATCCCGCTGGCACAGGCACTGGACACCTCGCCAGCGCAGCCCAGGCATCACAGCCAGGACAGACCGGTGCTACCGTCTCACTGCTTGGTACAAGAGGCTATTTCTAGCTACCCTGTATTTCTAATGTGTAATAATATCTTGCATGTTCTTCCTGTAGAAAGGTCAGGATCAAAAGCAAAACCCTGCGGTGGAAGGCAGGCCTTTGCATTTGAATGCAGAAGCATGTCATGTGTCAGCAGAGCTATAACCACTCTGCACTGCGTGTGAAAAAATATCCTAAAATACCTTTATTGCGATTTAAAATTGCAGGCACAAACCAGAAGCACAGGGCAGATGTGCTGGGAGCACAGAACCCCCTTTGCCATCCGCAGTGACTCCTGCTCCCTGTTGTTGGTGCCGAGGAAAGAAAATATTGCTAATGAGAGGGAGTGAGGAGTTCTGCACCATCCTGTTCACCAGCAGTGGATTTTCCAGGGGTGTTCAGGTGCCTTCAGCGTCTCCCGGCGGGGCGAAGGGAAGGCGACCGCTGCCACCTGCTGTAGGGACGCGGATCCGTCCCGCAGGCACAGCGTCCCTTGCCTGGGGATTCCTGGGGGTCCCGCCTCTGACAGACCCCCCTCACAC
>NW_010111455.1:0-9720 GCF_000699245.1 Pterocles gutturalis
TCATTCTATGATTCTATGATTCTATTTCTGTGATGCAAGACAGGCAGCAAATTATATCTCTTGTAGGAAAAGCTGTTTACATACTTTAAAAAATTCTACAAGATTTTGCTAGAGCTTTATTATTTTAACTTACAGATAACAATTTTAACTCAGATGCCAATAGCTGTAAATGAACAAGTTTTCAATTTTTTTCTTCTCCAACACCTCTAGAAATTTTCTAGTGGTGTCGTGGACCACTGTAAAGTTCATGTAAGCCAGCAGCAATATTTTGCCTTTCTTAGGTATCTTTCACAGGAAACTGCTCATCCATGTGCACTAGGATATCAGTAAGTTGCAGGTCAAAAAATACTAATTAGGGTACAGAAGAAATAAGAATATCCCTTCCGAGATATTTAGCAGAGCTAAATCCTGACAGTGACTGCTAGGAAAAAAAAAAAACCAACAACAACAACAACAAAAAAAACCCATGAACCAATCCCCAGGCCTAAGTATAGTTAAAAGCAATGTAACAAAAGAGACTAAAAGAAATACATATTTTACATTTTTTATATGTTTACTAAACATTTCACCAGAGAATGAAAGGCAGGAATGTCATTTAGCGTTACCAAAAAAAAGTAAGTTGTTTAACAACTTTCCTGGAAAAGCAAGACCTCAAGAGGTTAAAATGGATTAAGTATCCCAATATTTTTTAAGCAGCATTGTGCTGTTCAATGATAATACCATAATAATTAACTACTATAACACTCTGATATCTGTATTATAGTCCTTTATATGGGAGCTTACATTAGAGTAAGGATGGTGTGCTACACTTGAACCTTTTGGAAACTCCTACATTGTTAAAAAAGCCTTGGCCTCATTTGACCAAAAACAGATTCACAGACTTTACAGCAGTTTACAGCTGCATGTTAGCCTACCTGTATACAATGCTGCAAACAAACAAGTTGTGTGTGTGTTTGCTCATATTAAATTGTGAATATTTGTACACTTCATAAATCCAGAAGAAAAAACACTTTGCATTTTTTTTCTACCAGATTTAAATTTATATATTGTATTTACAGTGTGTTTCTAGCTGATTAAGTTAAGATTTAAGCAAATAAAAAATAAGTGATTGAAGAGGTAAGGACACAGACTAGACTTCACAAGCAAATTCATATTTCCTCCATCTTTAAGTACAGCCACACACTATACAGGAGACATCACTTTCTGGCATTTTCCAGTTTATCTGGGGCCTCAGAGGGATGTTTTCACTCCGTCAGGAAGGTACATCAATAAGTCACTGTTGCAGACGAAATTTCTCACACAGTTACAATTTAGTATTACTTTGGGTTTTATTGATGGTGTAAGGTAAAGCAAAGGCTCAAAGTGCTTTAGTGAAAATATGCTTTGATTAGAATAGCAACTTATTTAGAGATTCAGAAATTACAAGAGCCACACTAACTTAGCAGATATCTTAAATGTGTATATATATATATATGTACACAGCATGCAAAACTACAAGGTATTCTAAATATATGTATGTACAACACATGCCAAACACAAAACAGACAGACAAACAATAAGCACAAAATATGGATCCAGTGCAACAGTCCAACAGCGATGCTGGTGTATAAAAGTTGCTCTCTTCTCCCTCTATGAAAGCGGTAGATAGAGGAAACCAGCCTGTCAAAAGTTCCCCCCCTTTTCTTCTTGGGTTTGGAGCAAATACTGACAATGCCTTGGCATTCCTCAATGGGCAATGGTTGAGCCTCAAGAAGTAGAACTTCACCCAGCCATAATGTGCCCTTTGCTGGCATCCCAGCTCAGGGGAGATGCTGGTCACAGCCCGCTGCGGTCCAGGAGGTCTCAAAGAGTGTCCCTTTTGGGTCGCTATTTGTAGGATCTGCGATAAGTGACTTTTGTCAAGTACTTACCCATTTCAGCCCACCTTACATGATGTAATGTTCTGGTGCATTACAATATTTGCCGCAGTGTATCATCCCCCTTAGACAAGTATGCAAGTGCAGGTGCATAGTTAAGAGGTGATTATTTGAGGGGAGGACCAGGCACCTTGACAGGTGCCAGTGCTCTGAGTCACCACTAAGGAGGGGAAGCAGGAATCGGAGACATCAGAGAGGAGTCACACCCTTGAGTAGAGAGCTTCACAGTTTGTTTCTGTCCCACCCTGGTTAATGCATGATGCAGGAGGGGGAGAATCAAACCAGGCATTGAGCGTCCGAGGAGGAAGGGGTGGCTGCACCACAACAGTCACTAGAGTCGTGCAAAAAAATAAAATTTATTTTTAGTTCTGTCTAGCTCTGTCTTTACACTTAAAGCGCTGAAAAATCTGTTGTGATGCGGTAGTACCTGCTCTGCATGCTAACTGTGCAAGATACAGCTTCCTGATGGGCAGTAAAGAGCACGAAAGAAATATTTCACCCACTATTGGTGTGCAGCCACTTTAAAAGCAAAATGCAACCAATATTACCATAATAATGGTAACATCCATATGATACATCCAGCTTTTGACAGGGGAAGTGAAATGCAAAAACACGTCAGCAGAATATCATGGACAAATGTTGTTGGAAGAATCATCTCCATTCAGGAAGCCCAAACAAGTTACAATGAACCAGTCTAGTATGCGTGTTTGCAGGGCATTGGCTATTCTGAAATAAATGTTTGTAAACTGGCAGTTATATCTGAAGCAGTCACTAAAAAACTCTACCACCGAGGGCACCTCCACAGCACAGTATCTTCCAATGCCAAAGCTCAGCAGTCACTCTGGAACCAAACATCTCATGGGATTTCAGAGCAGCAACGTGACAGGGAAAATCACTTCAGGTCAAAAAAATGCACTGAAGGAGCAGTAGTGTTTGCACTTCTTAGTTCCTGTGGCTGGAGTTGCTTCAGCCATCCCAGGTAACAAGCCAACACAGCATGACAAGCTTTCATCCCTCTCTGACAAGGTATTTCATTCTTCCCAATTCTATTAATTTTACTTTAGCAGTGACAGGTATGTTCTTCAAGCTTTCATAAGGCTGCTAAACCTTTACAGGTTGTTTTTTCCAATTTTTGGAAATTAAATAGAACCAAGGCCTTCAAACTACCTGAAGAAACACACTTCTGTGAATCTCTTTCTTCTGCTCCCATGTGGAAGGCAAACCTTTCTAAAGAAACTCTAAGCAAGAACAGTACTGGGGTTCTTTGCTCGTCAACGGGAAAAATAAAACCTGTGCATAAAGATACATTAGCCTTGAAGTTTTCCAGTAAATATGTATTACAGTCAGGTTTCATTTCATATTTCCTGTATGCTATTTCAGTGTTCATTTCTCTACTGATAGATGGTAAAGTGAACAGAGTTCTCAGGAGCCATAAGCTAAATTTTTACTTATATCTGGTTGTTTAACACCTCTATGCTAAACTTCACCTTAATTATCAATACCACTCAAAAACTTTTATTACCATCTACAAAAAAGAAATATTCCCCCTTTTGCATCACTGTCATACTTACTGTGACTATACAGCTAAGTCCTTTATGGATTCATTTAGCATGACCGTGTGTCTTGGCTGTTCGCATTATTGGAGCCTTCAGAAATGACTACAGAACAGTTGAGAGGGAATCAATCTAACCAGGAAAACAATAAATTCTTGGAAACATGTCAGGAAAGTTATTGTTTACAATGTTTACAGCACACCAATTTGCAGAGCCTGGCTTGTCTTCACGTAAGAAGTTAATTAGAAAGATTCCCTGGATGAAGCTAGGAAAGCACAGATGCAGGTGACACACTGAACATCAGTATCTTGAACGTAGGATGCTACAAAAAAAGGGAGCTTGGAGCTTGTAAAATCCAATGAATCAAACAAGACAGGCTTCCAAATACAAATAAAACTAGTGATGATGTTATAAAAAAATAGATATGTTCTGGCTAGCAGAGCTTGACTTCCTATCATATGTCAAAAATGCTCCTGGAGGCAGATTTCATAGTCTTCTTCTAGGCTTATGTGTTAAGATATTATTCTTTCCTCTTAGTAATCTACCTGCTACTTGTACCAATAAATAAAACTGTTTCCATCATTTCCCAGCAGGGTCGCTCATTTGTCAACATGGCAGGAGGGAAGGAGAAAAAATAAACAAAACCAGAAAACCAAAAGCACTGTTTTAGGTAAAGAATATTTATTTGTCCTAATACTGACAGTGCAGTTGCAGTGAAATGCATTAAAGAAAGTACAACAAAGAGAAGAATATATAACATCCTTTTTTCATATGAAATCCTTGAGGTTACTGTGAATATTTCTGGCCCTATTCTGATCCGTGTTATCTTGCTGCCAACTCTCTTCAAGTTAACAGCTGAGTGAGGAACCACACACAACTACACTCAGCCCAGATCTATAAAACAGGAAAACAATGGTTATATGCAGCCGTTCTTCCTTCTGTCAGTCCTGGCACCAGCTTTTCTGTAACCAGAGGAGCTGCAGGACCAAGGGGGGAGACTCCATCCTCACCTTCTCTGCCAGGGGAGTACCCGAGACTGTCAGCAGCTAGACCATCAACAGAAACAACACCCAAGAGAGGCTGGGTGCTCATGGGCTCTGCCCTACTGGGAAGGTCGCTCTGCCAGATCAGGGCTCCTTGAAGATGATTTCTCACAAATTTTTTTCCATCATCTTGAAGTTGCTTCTGTTTTAGAGCACTTAGATGGAATCTTCTTCCTCCATCACCCCCCTAAAGTTTTTATTTAAACAAGTCAAAAGATTTGTTTTTCTTAATAGGAGAGCAACAGTAATATTGTTATTAAAACAGAGTCCTTTTCTAAGGAGAGGGTATTGTTACAGAAAAAACAACCCACCTTCTCCACCAAGAAAGAAACTACAGCTACATGTAAGAGGACCCATGTGACCATTGCCCAGGCAGAGAACCACAGACCTGCATGTGCCCCTCTCCCCACCATCACAACTGCTTCTTAAACCACCAATCTCTTACCTTCAGCAGAAGCAAAGAACTCATCCATAAATGGCTGCCTCACGTCATCATTGCCAGAAACTTAGCACTGCTGATAGTGGCATCATTCCCCACCTGGGCCTGCACCTGTGTTACTTGCAGAGCAGAGGAGCTCTTTTGAAGGAATACCATCTGCTCTTAAAGGCACTTAACCACAGGATATCGTAGCAAAAATACACTATACATTTTTACAGACTACACAGCAGTCACACTGATCCAACCCATCTTCCTGAAAAAAAATCAAAGCAGTATTGCCTAACAAGCAGCCTGGTTAGCTTTCTGAAAGTTTTATCTGCACATACACCTTACATAAGAGGGCACAGGGGCAGTACATCCCTGGATTCTCAGGATGACTGAAATGGCAAGACCTTGTTGCAAGCAAAAAAATTCAAGGTACTGAATTTGAACATCTCTACTTTCATGGGGGGAAAAAAGTGGTAGGGTGGTGTCAAAAACAGATGGCAAGAGGTATTAAATAAATGGAATTTTTGCTATTGCGTGGCAGCCTTGGATAAGAGGAGGAAGAAAATAATACAAAATCCTGACAAAAAGTCAACCCACAAGAGTTTTTCATCCTAGAGATGAAATCCAATAGTGGTTCCTTTTGGATACAACTCTCCTTCTGAAGTGAAATATGCTCCTTGTAATTCATGGCAAGGACTGACCTTCAAGGACTCAAATGGCCAACCAAGCCTTGTGGATTCTGAAGGTGGCTCAAGCTGTTGAAAAGGGTCAACACAGGAAAATAACGTCAGGAAGTGTGTAAGTCCTGTCCGAGAGCTGCAAACTCTGAAACCCCACCCCTGCAGGGCAGATCAGATGTTAAGACCAAAGTTCAGCTGTGGATCTCAGAAGACCTAAGTAGCTCCATGTGAGAGAAAAATGTTTTTGGATTCTATACTGAATCCAGAATTTTCAGTGCTGCAAAATTTCCATGACAGTTCTTTCCAAGCTGCCTGGCTCTCAAAGCAGAAATGACTGAAGCAAGCTAAGAGGCCAGCTCCCAAGGGAGCCTGGAATCTCTTGGCTCGGATACAGAGAAAAGATACACATAATGACATATTTTGAACCTAGACTGTCTTTAATCAAAAGAATCATAAAAATATAAAAGATTGAGATCCCTTCAAAATTTTTTATATTTAAATAATGTTCCCCCCCAACTATTATAACTAGCCTGGAAAAAAATTTCCAACATACAACCAGAAGAAAATGCCCCTTGAGTGAATTGAAGAGCTACAATAAAATTTTCAAGCAAATCCAAAAGTCTAAGAAACTGAATGGAGAGCAGATACAAATTTTACAATTTAGGAAGAAAAGGAAGACGGGTTCTGAGATTATCTGTCTTGTTTCTTCGAAAAAAAAATCAGTAATAAAGCAGTGCACAGAAATTAGCTTGTATAGATATCGATATGGAATCTCTCACTAGGAGAAGAGGACAAGTGCCACTTCACAAAGCCTGGATCAGGATGGTCTCTATATGGACTTAGGAAGAATGGTTTCTTTTAAAAACAATCCTAGAAAAAAGTCCATAAGGGTGAAACAGGAGTGCCAAAGCTTCTTATAGTCTTTAAGCTGCAGTCCAAAAAAAATCCACTCTTGCTCAGGAACATGTTCGAAGGACACTTCCAACATACTTCTCACTGCTCACAAATATGCTGCAATCAAGCAGAAACGTGTGGGAAGACACAGGCCACTGAATAATTTCAGCATATTTTCAGAGCAGAAGATGTCTTCAAAGCAAAACGTCTGATTGCAGCAGCAGGAAAATAACATCATTTAAACAATACTGCAAGCTGCACAAAGGTATTCATCATACACAGGCCTGCAGGCTCATCCGTGCTTCTCTCAAGCTGGACATGCCCAATCCCTCCAGAAGATTCCATGACAAGATCCTTCAACAAAATCTCATTTTAAAAAAATTTAGCTCAGTTACAGATTCCTGTTTCTGAATGGCTAAATACCGAAGGCAGTGTGCTCCACCCAGTACAGCCTCTTACAGAGCCTTGAAGGCTCATTTACCAGCTTTAGACAATTACTAAGAAAAGAGACTTTGCAAGTAGGAGGGAAGAAATTAGGAGGTGACTGACTGAATAGATGACTCCCAGAGACTTGTAGGAGTGACTCTGGAGGGGCCTCATAGATATTCTTTTGCTTTCCTGGTGACTAAGGATCCCTCCCTATACACAACTCTAAAACAAAGTATGGTTACTTGCAATGGAGAGGTATGGTTTTAGCTCTGTCGGGAATACTTAACACTGCAACTGGTGAGTGCAGTGGAGTAGCTCTTCACCAGCCAGGGTTACCAGTGTAGGAGGCTCTGTGCTTTTGCCTTCAAAGGGGGGTGGATGAGAATCACATACCAAACCAGTTCTCTACACGATGCTTCTTGATATGTATCTTCATTACAATGTGCACGGTCTCTCAGGTAGATTTTACTTTTAATCTGGTACAGTAGGGCAAGTGACCTTTCCACTTGGCCAAGAGAAAGCAGGTAAAATTTTAAGTCCTGACAGCAGTCTGATAGCTTCACACAGTTCTCCACTATGACCAGACAGACTGGGGCAGGGGGGAGAAGAAAAGCTGTCATAAATGCTCTGCTCACTACAGTACAGAGAATGAAGGGATTTGTATCCAGCAGCCTTCACTCCATAACAGAGGGCAGCACCACGGGGACCTAAAAATGGAAAGGCTACACCCAATGCCTTTCATCTGGGATAACTCTACAGTAAAGGCTTGAGAGGTCACAGTTTTTGTTTTAAAACATTTAACCTCATTATGTTGGATTATAGAACGAAGAAACTTCTGTTAAAAAAAAAAATTATACCTAGAAAGGTCAAAACATGGAATTAATACAAATATTTTTTTGAGAAAGCTGGAAGCCTCTTGGATGTGTAACATTCACAAGTGAAAGGTTATATGCTTTGGTATGCTGCACCGATACCCTTTACATTCTTCGTTTGACTGGTTGCGGGAGGGCTTCCCACTGTGTGAAACATGCTCAAGAAATAAACAGAGGCCTCTGTCCAGCTGAGCTGGGCACTGCTACTTTATTCCCGCTGTCTTGCCTGTATCCTCGTGCAACTGAAAATCCTTGCAGGGGTGAGAGCCCTCTGTCCCAACAGAAGCAACTACCTTCACCTCTCTTTCTCAAGTGACAAAATATAAGACAATGGCTAAGCAACAGGAATTTGGAAAAAAAGCAGGAGAGTAACTTTTTGCTCTGCAGAGGACTTTTCTATACAAACCTGTTCAAAGACATAGAAAAGACAAATTTGCAGAGGTGTTTGTGGGACAGATTCACCTTGCCTATTCCTAGCCATGGAATGAGACACAGACTCTACCTGAAAAACAAAGGAGAAAGTGTCTTAGACAGGGAGTGACAGTAACCTCGTCTGTGAGTGAGAAACTCACTAGGGCTAACCATGTGTCAGAAGCAAATGCATTGCATGAGCATGTATTAAATCTGGTCCTTTCTGGCACCTGGCTCAGCAAAAGTATTTTAAGTGTGTGGGATCTGCAGAGCTTCACCAAAGATCAGTGCCTCTGGTCAAAAGCCATATCAACTCACCTAAAAAAATGCAGCTGGGTGAGAGTGGGTAATAGTCACGCTTCCCTTTGACAGCTAAACACTGTGGGACACAGCTACTATCCAAACCCAGGGTTTGGGCCAGGCCTTGAGACAAATGCTCCCTTTCTGCTGGTGATCACTTGCCCTCTGAAGCCTGATGAACCTTCACTTCTTTCCCAAGCAAAGCTGCAGCCCTGGGCAACACTCCCACCCGGGCAGGCTGGAGTCTCGATACACAGCTTGCTCCCCAGGCCCGTGTGCAGGTTACAGAGAGAACTGAACCTGTGTCTCTCACATCCTTTAACTTGCAAGCTTTTTACAAAAAGCCATGAGCTCTACTTCCTCCCCTATTGTTTTGGAAAATAGAAGGGAAGGAGAAGAGGGAAGCACCTGCATCTTGTCCAGGAGAATGTTTTTTGACTATGTCCCTCAAGTGACATTCACGGAGGAACACCATTTTTAAATCCAGATCAGACTTAGGCATGAACTAGGCAAGGAGTAGCTCCCTTTGGTCCCAGCCAAGCCTCTGCACAAACCCAGAAAAACAAGATCTAACTTAGAGAGAATAGAAAGACCAAACCCTGAAATACAAACAGGGTATTTCTGGCAGTAAAGTGAGATTTCATGGGATTCAAATAGAACACAGATGCTTAGATGCTTTTTTGTGTGACTGTTACTGGAAGCTGTGAAAACAGCTAATTGGGTTAAGTGCATGTCTCATGTAAATTACTGTAAAATTTGTCAGACGGCTATCTGCATCTTTCAGCAATTAAATGACTTATTGAGTCTGTCTTCATTTTTTCATTTATTTAAAGAGAAGAAGGAGTAAGAACATAACTATGCTTCCTTATGCTACTGAAGTGATTTGAGGACAAAGATCTTAATGTTTAAAAAACTATAAAACAAATATGAAGGTTAGATGAAATTTATTTGCCTATAGAGGATAATCACTCTATGAACCAATATGATTATTTAGTAATATGCTTAAAAACTCAGTTTTAATTGTTTACCCTTTCAATAAATAATAGACTAAATCAGTCAAGACTCATTAAATCTCTGATAGCGGTTTTATCACAGAAAATACCAACTAAGTTCTTACCGGGAATAGCCTTCAAAAGTAACAGGCACTTTCTTATACCATCAGTTATAAAATGAAATGTGTAAGTCCTAGCTTTAA
>NW_010111456.1:0-283 GCF_000699245.1 Pterocles gutturalis
TGTTTGAGAGGACTGGTTTTTCCAAAATACTTTAAGTTCCATGTGGGGCCGCCGGTCCCTCTGTGCCCACTGCACCGGAGCTCGGCCATCATATCATTCTTGTTTATTAAGCCGAATTATTTCCCTAGTCTCTTTCCAGGGATACAAGTCAGAGTACGGCTCCCAATCCCCCTTCTCCCCCAGAACAACCGATCCGCTCGCGGTGGGCCCTCCGCTAGCAGATCTGAAGTCCCGTTGAGGCTCTGGAGGAGGTGCTGTAGGCTGAGTTGGTCCTGAATTTTTT
>NW_010111456.1:543-827 GCF_000699245.1 Pterocles gutturalis
TTGGTAATCAAGAGGATCATGATGACATTTTTATACACTGTTGGGGCGGTTTTAATCAGCCTATTTCTAACAGTAACAGATAAATCATTCTGCATCATAGTCTCAGCGTCTCCTATAAAGATAGCCCGTTTCATCCCTTCTTCCTTTGTTCGCTGTATACCATCTCGCAAGGTATACCACTGATGTTCAGATCCCGGACAGTCATTTTCTGTGGGGTACTTGTGATTACACCCCTCCGTGGCTACAGGTAACAGCTCAGTATCTTGGGTGGTATTGCGAAATGC
>NW_010111457.1:0-339 GCF_000699245.1 Pterocles gutturalis
AACGATTGTGGGGGCGGTTGCATCGGTGATGGTTGCTGTGGGGATGGTTGTATCAGGGTTGGTTGGTATGGGGTCGGTTGCCGTGGGGATTGTTTTCTCGGTGATGGTTGACGTGGGGACCGTTGTCTCGGCGACTTTTGCTGTGGGGACCATTGTCTTGGTGCTGGTTGGCATGGGGACGGTTGGCGTGGGGACCGTTGTCTCAGTGACCATTGTCTCGGCGACGATTGGCGTGGGGACCGTTGTCTCGGCAATGGTTGGTGTGAGGATGGTTGTGTTGGCGATGGTTTTCTCGGGGATGGCTGGCGTGGGGACAGTTGGGTTGGGGGTGGGTTTCTT
>NW_010111457.1:462-864 GCF_000699245.1 Pterocles gutturalis
CATGGGGACCGTTGTCTCGGTGAGGGTTGTCTTGGCGACAGTTGGCATGGGGACTATTGTCTCGGCGACGGTTGGCGTGGGGACCGTTGTCTTGGCGAAGTTTCACGTGGTGGTTGTTGTCCTGGGGACCATTGGCGTGGCGACGGTTGGCGTGGGGACCGTGTTCTCGGCGTTGGTTGGCGTGGGGACCGTTGGTATTGTTGTTTTGGGGACATTTGGTCTGGGGGCAGTTGCTTTGGTGACGGTTGGCATAGGGGCGGTTGTAACGGCTACGGTTGGCGTGGATGTAGATGTCTAGGCAACGGTGGGCGTGGGGGTCGTTGTTTTATTGATGGTTTTCTCAGTGACAGTTGGCGTGGGGACGGTTATCTCCGCAATTGTTGGCGTGGGGAGAGGTGGCCT
>NW_010111457.1:928-2187 GCF_000699245.1 Pterocles gutturalis
TGTCTCGGTGGTAGTTGGCGTGTGGATGGTTGTGTTGTTGAAGTTTGGCGTAGCGGCGGTTGGTGTGGGGAGGGTTGGCGTGGGGAACATTGTCTTGGCGTTGGTTGGCATGGCGATGGTTGGCATGGGGGTGGTTGGAGTGGGGAGGGCTGTCACGGGTCAGGTTGGCGTGTGGAGGAATAGCGTGGGGAGCATTGTTTCAGCATTGTGTGGCTCCAGGACGGCTGTATCGGGGACGGGTGTTTTCAGGCTGGGTGTCTCTGTGATGGGTGTTTCAGCAACGGTTGGTGTGGGGATGGTTGTCATGGCGATGGTTGGCGTGGGGCCGGTTGTCTTGCTGATGGTTGTCCTTGCGACGGTTGTCTCAGTGACGGTTGGCGTGGGTATGGTTGGCTTGGGGACGGTTGTCTCAGCAACGGTTGGCGTGGGGATGGTTGTGTTGGCGACGGTTGGTTTGGAGATGGTTCTCTCAGAGATGAATGGGGTCTGGATTGTTGTCTCGGTGACGGTTGGTGTGGGGACCGTTGTCTCGGTGACGGTTTGCGTGGGGACCGTTTTCTCGGTGACGGTTGGCGTGGCAACCATTGGCGTAGGGACCGTTTTCTTGATGGTGGTTGGTGTCGGGACCGTTGTCTCAGCGACAGGTGGCGTGGGTAAGGTTGGCCTGTGGGAGGGTTGGCGTGGGGACCGTTGTCTCGGAGACGGTTGGCATGGGGACGGATGGCGTGGGGACCGTTGTTTCACTGATGGGTGTCTGCGAGATTGTTGCAGCGGGGACGGGTGTTTCCCAGATGGGTGTCTCGGCGACGGTTGGCGTGGGGATGGTTGTCGCGGTGTTGTTTGGTGTGGGGACGGTTATCTTGCTGATGGTTGTCTTTGCGACGGTTGTCTCAGTGACGGTTGGTGTGGGCGTGGTTGGCTTGGGGACGGTTGTGTCAGCTACGGTTAGAGTGGGGATGGTTGTCTCGGCGACGGTTATGTTGGCGACGGTTGGCACGGGGACCGTTGTGTTGGCGACGGTTGGCACAGGGAAGGTTGTCTCAGGGACGGTTGGCGTGGCAGCGGTTTACGTGGGGACCGTAGTCTCGGCGACCGTTGTCTCGGTGGCGGTTGGCGTGGGGACTGTTGTCTTGGCGACGGTTGGCGTGTGTCTCGGTGACGGTTGGCGTGGGGACCGTTGTCTTGGTGACTGTTGGCGTGGAGACTGTTGTTTCGGCGAGTTTTGGTATGGGGACGGTTGGCGTGGGGATGGTTTTCTC
>NW_010111458.1:0-570 GCF_000699245.1 Pterocles gutturalis
CTGTGGGAGACGGTGTCAAATGCTTTACTGAAATCAAGATAGACCACATCTACTGCTTTACCATCATCTAGCCACCTGGTAACATCCTCATAAAAGGCTATCAGGTTGGTCAAGCACGACTTCCCCTTGGTGATTGGGGTTTCTTGGCCTCCTTTGCACCTTATGGCTCTAGATTTGCACTCTCCATTATTTTTTTCTCCTATTATAGGATCATAGAATGGTTTGGTTGGAAGGAACCTTAAAGATCATCTAGTTCCAGCCAACCTGCCTTGGGCAGGGACACCTCCCCCTAGACCAGGTGCTCAAAGCCTCATCCAGCCTGGCCTTGAACACCTCCAGGGACCTGGGCAACCTGTTCCAGTGCCTCACCACCCTCACAGTAAAGAATTTCTTCCTATTATCTAATCTAAATTGACCCGCTTTCAGCTTAAAACCGTTACCCCTTGTCCTGTCACTACCCTCCCTTATAAAGAGTCCCTCCCCTCTCTCCCGTAGGCCCCCTTGAAGTACTGGAAGGCTGCTAGAAGGTCTTCCAGGAGCTTTCTCTTCTCCAGGATGAACAAGCCCAAC
>NW_010111459.1:0-213 GCF_000699245.1 Pterocles gutturalis
TTGAGGACATCTGAGGGGACTTTGGGGTCTTCAGGAGAACGTTGGGTTGGTTGGTGGGACACTGGGTGGATGTTGGGGACATGGGGGACCTCAGGGGAGGTGACAAGATTGGGGGGTGACCCCCTGGGGTCCCCCAAGTCCCTGAGGGGACATTGGGGTCCTCGGGGGTGAACTTGAAAAGATCTGAGGGGACCTTGAGGACATCCGAGGGGA
>NW_010111459.1:713-1246 GCF_000699245.1 Pterocles gutturalis
CTTTGAGGAGATCTGAGGGGACTTTGAGGAGATCTGAGGAGACTTTGAGATCTTCAGGACAACGTTGGGTGGACGCTGGGTGGCCGTCGGGGACACGGGGGACCTCAGGGGTGGTGACAATTTTTTGGGGTGACCCTGTGTGTGTCCCCCCCCCCAGCCCCCCCTGGAGAGCCTGGCCACGGTGGAGGAGACGGTGGTGAGGGACAAGGCGGTGGAGTCCCTGCGGGCGGTGTCCCACGAGCACTCCCCGCCCGACCTGGAAGGTCACTTTGTCCCCTTGGTGAAGCGCCTGGCGGGGGGCGACTGGTTCACCTCCCGCACCTCGGCCTGCGGGCTCTTCAGCGTCTGCTACCCCCGCGTCTCCAGCCCCGTCAAGGCCGAGCTGCGACAGTAAGTGACACCCGCGGTGGCCCTGCGGTGGCCTTGGTGGCCCCAGGCCATCTCTGGTGGCTTCACGGTGACTTTGGGGGCGGTTGGGTTGGGTTGACCCTGGAGTCTTTGTGTTGGGTTCTTGGGCTCCCAGTTGGGTTTTG
>NW_010111460.1:0-810 GCF_000699245.1 Pterocles gutturalis
TGGCACTGCATGGTAGCTCCAGAAAAGACTGCAAAAACAGTCTCTGCTGGGGGAAACATGAGAAACTCAGTTAGTCCGCTGCTTTCCTACACCCTAGAAAGTTTGCTGGGAAAGAGGCACCTCTGTGTCACTTTTGGAGGGCTGGGTCAGTTCTCTGCATGACCTGTGTCAGTATGGAAAGGGGTCTTGCTCACTGTTTATCTCCACATGCCTTTCTTTTAGCACTGGCAGCAGCCTGATGGCTCAGAAGAAGAATCCTGATAGTCTGGAACTGATCCGCAGCAAAGCTGGCCGTGTGTTTGGACGGGTGAGCCTGCAAAAGAAAGAAGCAGGATGGGAAAACTGCTCATACCAGGGCTGAAGAATCTTCCTGCTTCTTGCCTCTGTGTAAAGAAGTGTGCCCAGTCTGGGCTCAGAGCCTCTGCTGGGGCAACGTACTTCTCTTTCTACAATTAACTCCTCACTTGTTTCCCTCTGCAGTTGGCTTCTATTCTCATGGTCCTCAAAGGCCTTCCAAGCACCTACAACAAGGATCTGCAGGTAAAACAGATGTTAGTTTGCACTCCATCTCTCTGAGCAGACACAGCTCTCTTCTGTTCTCCAGCAGTCCTGCCACTGCATTTCCCTGCACAGACCCTGCGGGTGAGCAGGATGCTGAGAAAGGGGCTGAGGCACGGCAGCGCTGCCACTGACACCCAGCCACAGCAGGAGCCCCTGGGATTACACGCCTGCTCTGCTGGCCAGGCTGCTCGGGCTGTTGGGCTGCATCAGGTTGACTTACAGCAATTTCCATCCCTGTTTTAACACAGG
>NW_010111461.1:0-257 GCF_000699245.1 Pterocles gutturalis
TGGGGTTTCACTCACCTGGATTCTTGTTGCAGGGGATGATTTGGGGATTTGGGGACTGTCCGAACCCCGCAAGCGGGGAACACAAGCAGGAGCCCCGGGAGTGCTTCACCCTGGTCCCGCCACCCTGAGTAGGTGCTGGGACGTCTTTTCCTTCCTCGGCAGAAACCGCTGCTGCTCCCCAAAATGTGCCGGGGGGGCTGCTGCTGTGACACCCCCTCTGCCTGCCGGCTGCCTTCCCCCGTCCCGGCGCCCGCCCG
>NW_010111462.1:0-754 GCF_000699245.1 Pterocles gutturalis
CTGCTGCAGAAGGGCTTCTAGCACCCCAAAAATACCCGGGGGGACCCCAGAATGGGGTTGGGGGACCCTAAAATATCCTGGAAGACCCCCGAAAAATATCCAGGGGAACCCCAAAATTTTCCAGGGGGTCCAAAAAATACCCAGGCAGACCCCAAAATATCCGGGGGACCCCAAAATGGTGTTTCGGGACCCTGAAATATCACGGGGGACCCCAAAATGGGGTTGGGGGACCCTAAAATATCCTGCAAAACCCCAAAAATACCCGGGGGACCCCAAAATATCCCAAGGGAATTTCAAAACAGGGGTGAAGGAGATCAGGGACGCCAAAATGGGGATGAAACAGTTCTTGAGGGGTGGGGGACCCCAAAAATGGACTCAGACCCCTTTGTGAGCAGCTGGGGCTCCCCAAAATCTTCTGTTAAGTGTTTGGTACCCCAAAATGGAGTTGAACCTCCCAAAACTGGACTTGAACCCCCCAAAATGGAGTCAATCCTCCTCCAAAGGGAGCTGAACCCCCCCAAACAGAGTTGAACCCCCCAAAATGGAGTCAAACCCCCCCCAAAGGGAGTTGTACCACCTCAGAATCAAACCCCCCTAAAATGGAGCTGAACCCCCCCCAAACGGAGTCGACCCCCCGCAGAATGTCCCAAACGCCCCTGGGGCGCACCAAGACCCCCCCCAAACCCCCAAATAAACGTTCCCCAGGGGCTCCTCACAGCACTGCGTCTCTTTATTTACATCCCCCCCCTCCCCA
>NW_010111463.1:0-1039 GCF_000699245.1 Pterocles gutturalis
AGGAGAGCATACAACACCTGCAAAGCCACAGAGATAAAGAAGGCTGCTTGGGCCTCTAAACAAACTAGGAACTGTCCTGGTTCTTTGGACTGAGACCAAGAGACCAAGGCTCAGAAGGACTCTTTAGCTAATTATAATATGAAGTGGGGCTCGGTAATTAATATGACTGGAAGCAACATTTCGGGGAATAAATAGAGGGATAGGTTTTTGCGAAAAGGCGCACGTCTTTGGTGGAGCTATCCCCCATGTGCCTCAGCGCTGAAGAAACTACATACCTACTTTACAACTTTCACGAGTTGTGGAGTTTTTCCGCTTCACCCTGACCTTCGAATCTTTTGACCCTGGACCTTTTGACCCCTGACTCCCGACCCTTTAGCATTGACCCCTGACCCATTGTGCTTGACCCCGAGTCATTAACTTTGACCCCTGAATGTTGGCTTTTGACCCTTGACCCCTGACCCCTGATCCTTGACCGTGAGTCTTGACCCGGACTGTGACCCTCAGCTCTGACAGCATTTTGGAGGACTTCCGGTCCTGGTGGTGCCGTAACGAGGCACTTCTGGTCCCCTAGGAGGAGATGCCATCATGGCACTGCTTGTATACGCGGCCTTCTGGTCCTCCCGTCCCCTCGGAGGATTTGCTGTCATGACGGTGCCCGTACGTATGCAATTATGGTGCTCTTGGAGGACTTCTGGTCATAGTGGTGCCTGTACGGCGGCATTTTCAGTGTTCCGGGAGCACTTCTGGTAGTTGTCGTTTTGTTTTTGGTGGTAGAGTTTTTGAGGGGTGTTTGCAGTAATTTCCGTGTAGTAGCTGTGGTTTTAAGCTAGAGTTGAGGGTTGTGATTGCAGAGTTTTCCTTCTGTTTTTGTTTCTTTGATCATTTCTTGGTTTTTTTTTTGTGCTGTGTTTAAGTTTTTTTGTGTTTGTGTGGTTTTCTTAGTTTATTGTTTCCGTCCTTTTCTATCTGTGTGTTGTAGATCTAGTAAATTTTTTAAGTGGATTTTTGGTTTTTTTAGTGGTTGTTGAAAAATTTTTTG
>NW_010111464.1:0-555 GCF_000699245.1 Pterocles gutturalis
AGCCTCCCAGCTGGGCCCTTCTCCAGGGCAGGGGCTGGACCACTGCTTTGGGCTGCAGCACACATCTCGTGGGGATCCTTTCTCCATTCCCCAGCCCTCCAACAGCGCTGGGGGAAAAGGTGCCCCATGCCCCTACTTCCATCCCTCCTGTACCCGCACACAGGTACTGCCCCGACACAACCCAAACTGACATCCCTGGGTGAGGCAGCAGGAGGGCAGGGGTGGGGGCTGGAGGGGAGCAGGAGGAGGGGGTCCCAGGACTGCCGTGGGGTCTCACAGCCTCTGCTCAGGAAGAAGGTGGCTCTGCAGCTGTGACAAGAGTGCTCAGGGTCTGAGAGGGCCCAAGGCAGCAGGAGCAGCCCATGGAGATGGTGGTCCTGGCAGAGCATGAGGAGAGGGGATCCCAGCCCCGTGTGAAGTGGCTCTGCACCCTGTGCTGGGGCAGTGGGGGGCAGAGCTGTCCCTAGCCATTGTGAGAGGTAATCCATAGGTCATGGATCTGACTGGGGTGTTCAGGGCACTGTGGCCACTTTAGGGCTCATTTCTGTGAGACAA
>NW_010111465.1:0-1832 GCF_000699245.1 Pterocles gutturalis
CTGCCCACGACCCTCCTGTCCCAAACAAGGACACCAGCTCTGGCCCCCCACTCTCACCCCTCCTGACCCCTAAAGCCCACCAGCTGGCAGGGCCTGGCGCTACCTGGGGAAGGTGAATCCCCTCAAAGGACACACAGTGCTCTTCAGAGGACATTGTCTCAGCAAACAGCTCCAGCAAGGTGTAGCGACTGTCGAAGTCCATGTGCTGCTCAACACCATCCTGCTGGCTCAGGGACAGCAGGACATTGGCCCGGCTCCCTGAAATGACAGAAACCCTTCAGGCCCCATAAAGACAACCCTCACCCCACCCTCTCTGTGCGAGACAGACTTGCAGGCAGGAACAGCTTCTCTGCTCTGTGTAACCTAGAACTGTGCTCTGTCCTTTAATCTGGACTGGCAACTCTTTGCTCCGTTGAATAACACGGCGTTTTTTCCACCTCTAAATCTGCAAGATTCCCCCAAAGAAGCAACCCCAAATAACTGACTCCAGAACAGTGTTCCAGGGAAGAAAAAAGTTAAGTTTGAACCTGAATCAGCCCCTCATCTGCCCCACTGGAGAGCCACATGAACTCGGGCACTAGGACAGGGAAAGCCAGATCTCTTGTGGGACGTACCACCACTAGCAACCGCCCAGGTGCACCCCAGCCTCATCAGGCAGTTCTGAGCCAGGGCAGAGGAGAAACAAATCTGGTCAATCACACTAACTGGTAAGGACACCTGGAGTGCCAGAATTATAATTTTTCAGTAAGATTATCTGACTAAGGACCTTGTCAAATTGGGATGATAAGGAAAGGGAGGAAGACAAACACACAAGAGACATAAAACCTGACCAAGTACTGGTAACAAAAACAATAACCAGAACCAAACCCAGTCAGCTGCACTAACTGACAGGCTATGAAGAAACTGCAGGCAAACTAGGACCTTGCAACCCATAAGGATGTAACCCTGAGGTCCGGGATGTCAGAGAGGCTTGGTGGAACTATGCCAACAGACCGGGTGATGTACATGGGAAGGGAACTGGCAAGGAACACAGAGGAGGGTGCACAGAAAAGGATATAAAAGGGGCCAGTCATGTAAACCGTGGCTGGTCAGCGCACTTGTCTGACTGAGCCCAGTGCCTGACTGGTAGAGTTTGTCCTACCTTCTCACATATTCTTATTAAATCTTTTCTCTCTCTCTATCTTGTGTGCGTGTGCTGCAATGACTGCGTGCCGGCTATTGGTGAGACCTGCATGCGTGAGCGGAATTTGGTGCCAGCAAACGGAGCCTGCCAGGGAGTGTGAAAGCCCTGCAGCCTGTGATGTCAGCTGCCGGAGCAAGTCAGGGTCCTGGCATTAGCAGCTGGAGGAGCTATTGTACTCTGGATCCAGGCAGGTGTGCCAGGCAGACAGAGGGGCTGTGCTGGTACTCAAGGGATCTGTGAACATGTGTGTGCTTGTGAAACTGAAGAACGCTGTGTGTGCTGGCACAAGTGACCTCCTGTCTCTGCCAGCTGAAGAGGAGGGGACTCAGTCGTCTGTGCTTGTGTTTAGGTGAGTCCCATATGTACATGCTGTTGAAGGCAGCACCTTGTCTGTGGCTGGCTGTGTCAGTGTCCTGTGTGTGGCCATCTGTCTCGGGGTGGGTGCTCAGTTTGCTACTGGTTGAACCTGCAAATAGGAAAAGTTACAGCTCCATCCCTCAGCCTGAGGGACCCCAGATCCCTGGGCTGGGCTCCAGTGGTGGGGCAGGAGAGGTGCTGGGCCTACTGCAGGAGACAGCTACCCCTAACACCCCTTAACACGCCTAATAATTACTCAGCATCCCAGCTCAGGAACCTGTCAGGGGAAAGA
>NW_010111466.1:0-36877 GCF_000699245.1 Pterocles gutturalis
CTCTAGGTGGCCCTGCTTGGGTAGGAGGGGACAGATCAGATGGCTTCCAAAGGTCCTCTCCACCCTCAACCCTTCTATGATTCTGTGATAATCTTCCCATTGTTGTGAACCAAACTGCAGGGACAGACCTTCAGCTAAATGTGGAGGCTATTTTAAGTTCTTTGAACCAGAAAATTTTAAAATTTATCCACTAAAACAGATGATAGTTACTGATCTCTGAGCTTCCTTTAAATCCCTCATGTCTTACTATTTGTTGCCTATAAAGATACCTCATACTGGACTAATGAAAATTCACAGCGTTAGCTGAATTTCTCTCTATTAAAGAGGAAGAAGAAGAGTAACAGCTTAGTGTGCTAGAAATAAAACCTGCCAAGGAAAATGACCAAAGAACAGACCTGCTCAATTCTAAATTAAATTCTTTATATGTATTTATAAAATTTAACAAGATTCCTCAGCTCCCTATCTGCCTTTTTAAGTAAAGCCCATTAACCTTACATTTTCATCAGGTTATTAATCATTTTAATACAGGTTAACATATTTGTGGTAAAAAAATATCAAAGTCACTATGAACCAAAAAACATTATGTGAACATAGAAGTTATCTCCTACTCGCTGAAATAAAGGTAGTGATTTATCCTCTTAAAAGCTTTTCTGTGTAAAGATAATATTTTCTGAACATATTTATTTTTTTCTAATTTACCATTCATATTGCAACAGCAAAAAATGACAGTTTTCCAGCATATTTCACATTGTCTATGCACTGATGTAGAAAACAGACTGAACCTTAAGTACCAGATACTTTTATAACAATCTTCATATTCTGGCTCTATGGAACAACTAGCTATGATTAGCGCAGCAAGATGGAAGTTTTTTATCATCTTTGTCACTTGGATCCTACAGTGATTTTTTTCCAGTAATTTGAGAACCTTTAGTTCCATCAGTTCAAACAAACATGTCATATTTGTTGAAAGAGGAAAGACTAGCTCATTGTAGCATCATGTTTGAAATCAGAACAGACATTTATTTGGAAAGATAATGAACTGAATTGTGTTAAAGCAAGGAGCGTAAGTTCTACAGAATTATTTAATTTGCTATTCATTATTTCATTTGATTGAATGTGCAGACATAGGATATTTAATTAAAAGTGGTTCCTGCAAATTGTGGTCAGATTTTGTTCAAATTCCTAGATGTGCCAATTATGATACTAAAAGTTACACCAGCTGGTGTGTTTTTTCTTCTGAAACACTTATATTCCCTTTTAAACTTTGTCATATTGTCACAATTAGAAGTAAATTTGAACAGAAATTTTAAAATGCCATAGTTTCTGGAGTAGTTACTCCTAAAGACAATGAACGTTCCTAAATAAAAAAGCTCCCTCTATGTTGTCAGATACAAATTCTTCGCTGACTGTGCCATCAACCTACTTACATGAGAAGCTTTTAATGTAAATGAATCAATACAAAGTAAAATCACTGTAGGTTGCTCATGATTTTTCGAGTAAGCTTGGGCTTTATGCCAGGTCAGATTTTGAAATGTATTCCAGATAACAATCTTATGTGTTGCAGTAACTAAAACATGGATAGCTGGATAGCCCCCAAAATACTGAAACCCAAAAAAACCCATCCCCCTCCATGCCCAGTCCCCCAAGATTTCTCCACTGAAAATAGATTCTGCAATTCATAGTGGTGCAGGGACAAAGGAACACGGACCATTTGCTGAAAACAGATTGAACAGTGAATAATAGCTCGAAGGGCCAAGACAGTTGATTAGGAAGTAAAGTCTATGTTAAGGGTTTCTTTTTATCCTGAAGATAATTAAGTCTACATTTCCTTCCTTCTAAGATGAAACCATAACTACAAAGCTATTAAGCATGCTTCTGTTTGAAGCACAATCACTGTCCACCCTGGAACAGAAGTATGGTGTTAGAAACCGGGCAAGTAAGAGAGAACTTCGCTATATTACGTAGTGATTTGGAGAATCATCAAGAGGCAGAGTTCTGGATTTCTGTTCTTTTTTGCTGGATTATGGTTATTTTAATCCTCTAAGTATTTAATAAAACATGAATAAAAACTACTACTATACTTGCAAACATAATTAAAAATACATAATCCTCATTTTGGACTTTACCTGTTAAATATAGTCACATGTTTTCCTGAAAAATCACCCCACATGAAAAGGGTATATAAATTATGTAACTGTTATAATCAAAAATTTAACTAATATTTCCAGTAATGTGAGTTCTTCAGCAAACTACTTGGTATAAACCCGACTTTTTGTGACAAAGAGACTGATAAGCTCAATCAGTTGTTTCTGCCAACACAGCTTGTGTTTTGGCTGTAAATGCACACCACCATCTTTTTCCTGTCCCCTGCCCGTTTGTTCTTTATGTAGCCCAAATTCCTGGTTCCTGCCACCTGACCCTTGTTTCTGATCCAGGACTACCTTTTACAGTACAGACTTCCTGAAGTTCCCTCCTGCTGACAAGCACATTCTTTCCTTATCCTTTGATTTTACACTCATTTTTGGCTTCCTGATCACACTTAGTCTTCTCATCTTAACTGTAAGTCTTGTTTTTCATCAGCCTTCTATCTTGATAGAACGATTGGCCCATTGCAGCACAGCATCTAGGTTCAAGTGTCCATACCAGAACTCAGCCTGGCCCTCTCAAGGACCACTGATTAGACTTAATCCAGTTATGCCTCACAAATATAGCAAATATTTTTTTTCCATAATAAATTAAATTTAGTTTATAGAAAACAGATGGTAACAGAAGATCAACTGGTTATAACCTCTGGATCATAACTGGCTTCTATGAAGACCCACAACTGTACACTGGTTACACAGGACCTTGCACTTGGCCTTGTTGATCTTCTTGAGGTTTGCATTGGCCCACCTCTACAGCCTGTCCAGGTCCCTCTGGATGGCATCCCTTCCCTCCATCCTGTCCACCGCACCACACAGCTTGGTGTTGTCAGCAAACTTGCTGAGGGTGCACCCAATCCCACTGCCCATGTCTCCAACAAAGATCTTGAACAACACCGGTCCCAGTACCGACCCCTGAGGAACACCACTCATCAGCAATCTCCACTTGGACATTGAGCCATTGACCACAACTCTTCGACTGTGACCATTCAGCCAATTCCTTATACATCAAGTGGTCCATCCATCAAATCCATGTATCTCCAATTTAGAGACAAGTATGTCATGTGGGACGGTGTCAAGTGCTTTGCACAAGTACAGGTAGATAACGTCAGTTGCTCTTCCCTTATCCATCTACGCTGTAACCCCATCGTAGAAGGCCACTAAATTTGTTAGCCACAGTTTGCCCTTAGTGAAGCCATATTCCCATTAAACTTGGTAATTTAATAAACAGTATTAAAGCTGAACTGGATGTATTCAATGCATATCCAACACAGGACAGTCATCTGTTAAAATTCAGTGGTCTGTTTGCTTTTTGAAAGCTAGTTTCCTGACCACAGAAGGTGATAAAAAGCTGTGCCAAATAACCTGCAGGAAACTTCAGCTATAATGTCACACTGAAGTGATTCACTGTTCAGATGTCCTTATTATCTGACCTTTAAAAAGAGCAGAAAACAATTTTACGTTTGAGACAAAAAAGTGCAAGCCTCTTGCTCCACACTGTTAGAGGCTAAACATTATATTGCCCCTACTCTCATTATTCAATATAAAGTTTTCCTTCTCCTGCAAGTATTTGGTACAACATGTTGTGGTAAATGTCCTCCAGAATAATCCATTACAGAGCTGTCTATTAGAATTTTTCCTGAACCATTCATACAAATATTTCAGCTAGTATTACTCTATGACGAAGAGAGTAAGAGAGCTGCTAATGTTGCGTTCTGAACCCAAAAGAGCCATTCTAGATAAACAAGCCAAGGAAATAAAAATAATGTCTAGACTTAAGTCAGAATTTTTGGCTTGACTATGTGCGAACGTTGAAGATACCTTTGCAACCAGCAATATATATGAAGGTGTAAACATACAACAGAAACAATTTTGAGAAGAGTTCAGTTGCTACTACCTAGGATTCTGTCACAAAGTGCCTCTTAAGCATCCTTCCTAACGTAACAGGCTATAACAGGCTTGCCTTTCGAAGCAATTTTATGTATCTTAGGCTTCTTTAGACTAATTTATACTTTTTTCATTGTGTCACTATAACAAGCCCTCTTAAAATAAAAAGAATAAAGAAAAAAAAAGGCTTCATGCTACATTTAAACTCTGATATTTTTCCTTAGTTTGGAAAAAATCAAGTGTTATTTCACCTCATAGCGGTTTCTGTAGTAATTCTAGGTGAATTTGTTTCAAGTAAAATTGGATTTTTACAATCAAGCTATGATTCTAAGTTCACTTTTATTTGTAAAGAAATCTCTGTTCTGACAAACTGAAACGGAAACATTAAGTTTTTTTAAACGACATTTTCTTAAATTTGATCTGGCAAGTAAAACCTTTAATTTTGACAATAACTAATTTATTTCCTCACCAGTTCATTTATCATTTTTCCACCTATAATTTACACCTCTGTTCAAAGTAATGTTGATATAGTATCAGTGAATCAATTGTGATATCTATCTATAAAATCACAAATAAAACATTTATTATCTATATATTTTTTCTAGCTCTCTTAATGTTCTATAATGGCATTTCCCCCATGCAACCCTCACTTAACAAAAATTTCTAAATTCAGTGTAAAGTTTTCAAGTCACTAATGAATAAATTTTATACAGTAGTCACTATAACCACAGTTTACAGAATGTCAAGATTAACTGTAGAACTATTAGAAAAATATTAATAATCAAGAAAACAGCCCAATTAAATATTTTGCAGAATACTGTTCTTCTTCTGGCACTTTGAATTAAACACAGGAAAAAAAATATTCAATTTAAGAATTGCTAGGAACCTACATGGGCAATCTATGAACACCACAAATTTTATGCATCACTCCAATAGATACAGATTTAGCATTTTATGTGCTATGCATATTTTATAATATGCAGGTTTTCCAGCAAGAGAACAAATACTAATTATTTCAGTATGTTTGTACCCCAAAAGTTGTTTTCAATTGTTTTTCTTAAAAGCTATTGAAAACTATATAAAAGAATGGTAAGATCACAGAATTAATTTCAGAAAAGTCTTATGGGAAATTCTAGAGAGAGTATAAAGGTGCCTGTTGACTTCAAAGGACTTTGAGCAGATTCTAAATAAGTAGGGCTCTACATGAATCTTGCTGTAGTCTCTTCTTGCATTCACAGCAATATTTGTGGCTTTATTTTCATACTTTTGTGGTGTATTTTGAGGATACTTTTTTATCCCTGTTTCAATTTTGAGAACTCTCATAAAATAAATGAGAAAACTTACTATTATTCTGAACATACAATGATATCCACATGGGTGCCTACCGCCTGTCTTGCAAAATTTTTATCTTTTGGTCACACCAACTAAAAAGTTATCATAATTTTCTCTGTGGAGTCACACTTCCAACACTGGACTGTGTCAGTATTTCCTCATCTTCTATTTACCTGTTTAAATGCATATTTAATGGCTTTTCATCTGAGGTAATTTAAATTTAATAGAATTTTGGAACAGCATTCCGAGGACCTTTCTTATTAGTTTTAAAAGAGTTGGTCCTTTAAAAGTTTCAGTGTAAATTGAAGCAGATTTTTCATTTTTAACTAATTTTAATGTATACTGGCATGGAAATCTTTGTCCCATTAAATAACCTGCCATTTAATTTTACACTGTAGAAGTACGTCTTCAGGGCAACAATTCCTATTGTTTCCAATGAACCTTATTAAAATAATTGGCTATTTATATAACAAGCATTTGACAAATCATTTTAAGTGTAGTTGAGAAAAAAAAATCTCATTAAAAAGTGGATCAACTTATGAATCAGTTTTTATTATAAGCAATGCTCAAAAAATATCAACTTCATAAGTAAACTTAAACTATCCAGCATTAGACTGTAAATTTGATCTGGATTATTTGTTAAAATACTGTAGGTGGGCTCATGGAAAGAAGCCCAATTATTTTTAAAGCAAGTTTGAACCCAGATCAGTAAATTAGCATACTTCCCTTCACATATGCCAAAATAATTGTACTCTTTCAAAATTTAGTTGCTGATGCATTTCTGAATAGAGTGAGTGGAGGGATATGTCTTTTTCACACGAGTACAGTTGTGGCATGTGTTTTGAAAAATGTTATTAGACCAACAAGTCCTGGAGGATATGATGATGGATGTTCTAAAATGACTAAAACAGATGGTTATATTTTTTCATATGTCTGTATTTGATATACATGGGGTGACATGTATTCCTTTATGGCCAATCTATATACATCTTATTTAACTCTCACAAAAAGTTGTCTTGTGGACTTCAGAGCACTTATGCTTCATAAGTGCACGTAAATGTGCTGCATAAAGGTAATTTCTGCCCTTTGGTAATACCTTCCAAATTCATACACCTAGTTCCTCATAAATGTATGCATGTAGTTACTGTTTATGAATCTTATTGCTAGATTTAATTATAGAAATAATTCAGCACTGAATATAGGAGAATGCTTTGGATCTTTTGGCACAGTTCTCTGACCTTTTTTCTCCTTTAGTGGCTCTGGAGTACCACATTTTATTACATTGAATATACATGGACACAAATTAAGAGCACATGGATTTAAATTGGAAGAGGGCAGATTTAGATTAGATGTTAGAAATTATTTACTGTGAGTGTGGTGAGACACTGGAACAGGTTGCCCAGGGAAGCTGTGGATGCCCCATCTCTGGAGGTGTTCAAGGCCAGGCTGGATGAGGCTTTGAGTGACCTGGACTAGTGGAGGGTGTCCCTGCCCATGGCAGGGGGTGGGAACTAGGTGATCTCTAAGGTCCTTTCCAGCCCTAACCATTCAATGATTCTATGATTCTATGATTTATGAAACACTTAAGACTTATGGAGGGTTAATAAATGTATGGTTTAATACATAATTTATGTTTACATAACTAATAACCAACAGTCTTTTATTCACTAAAGAAAATCACTATGTTTATTATAACCATAGGTACATCCTTAGTCCTATAGGGATTATATACTTCCTTACAGTATATGTGCACAAACACAAGAGCAAGAGGAAAGCCTTGGAGAACTACAAATTGGTCATCGTCACCTCAGTCCCTGTGAAGGTGCTGAAGAAAACCATCCTGGAAGGCATTTCCCAACATGTGAAGGACAAGATGTTGATGCAAAGTACTCAGCATGGATTTATGAGGGTGGGGGTTGGCCCCTTCCAACCTAAACAATTCTGTGATTCTGTGATACATGCATACGATATATATACTGTGTATATAGTATGTACTACCTGTGGCAGATACACCTACCTGCAAACCATTTATCAATCATTTTATCTTTTGGACCATGGTAATTTCTTTGTCTCCTCTGGAACAGTGAAAAGGAAGGCCTCATCTCCCCACACAAAAAATGTGCAAAATGTGTATGAAGTAGTTTCCTCACATCACCAATGACTGTATAGTAGAGGAAGGGAAATACTTATTGCAGTGACTTCTGTCTCCATCTGAGTGACAGGTCTATTATCTCAGGGCATGTACACCCCAGTTGTTCTTCATGACTGACTCACAGAGAGTTATATGTCCTGCACTAAAAACTTCTCCCAGAACTGGAACTTGTATTTACGGCAGGCAGCTGGCCCATTCAATGTCACCTTGGCTTGATGACCACATCCAGTAAGACCTATTCAAATAGGTTTATGTATTTTCCGAAACTATGTTTAGCAGCTAAGGAAATCCGAACCATAACTTACAGCCACGGCTGGTTCAAGTCCTGTAATAGGTATTTCTTTTTCTTGAGAAATGGTAGGAAGTTTTCTCTCTGTTAGACCACTGGACTAATGAAATCAGAAATAAATACTGTAAACTCTAAGTTTTAGATTCAGGCAAAAATTATTTTCACCTTTTTTCTCATTTTGCTGTATGTCTCTTGCAGTGTTATTCTAAAGCTCCCTTAGAGATTAAGTATGACTAACAAAGAAAATAGAAAGGATGATAAAAGTGCAGACTAATTTTTCTCTAACAAGGGAAACTACTGGTAGTGGAAGGGAATACTGCTGTTAAATAAACTCTAAAAACTACATGAGAGTAATGATTTTATGCATAAACAACTCTGCTAGACACATAAAAGGATCACTTAGAACACATTTTTAGAACCAGATGCCTTACTGACTCATGTTGAGGATAAAATGAAATCTGACAAGATCACAAAACGTATCCATTATTTGCAGGCAAACAGCAATTTAAATTCTTTTATTTACAGCAGTCACCAAAGGGGAGTGTACCAGTTTCAGCATTGTATCTGATCTGTTGGAAGTAGTGAGCTGCCAATTCCACCTTTTATGTCCTTCTGCATGCTTCTGTCACCCTCCTTCTCTAGGACCTAGCACCGACTACGTTCAGTGATCCAATCCCACCAAAAATCCCTTCCTGTGGTTAGTTTGTACACTTCCAGACAAGCCTGGTGAGATGATTCAGACTGAATCTAGGCTGATAGGTCTGATGAGGGTATCTACTCAGGGAAGATGGGCACCATCACTTTTCATAGTGTGAGTCAATCACACCAGAGGATTAAAAAAAATTAAACAAAACAAATTGTCTCTTCTGATGTCAGACATCGACAAGTCATAAGAAAAGGAAGAGAAACAAGATCTATTCATTGCTTTCAGTGCACTCGGGAGAAAAACATAGGCACAGGCAAGTTATGTGTACATTTGTAAGCAGTGTGGTCTTACAGGTTTATAATTACAGAGTGAAATGGTGAGAGCTGAGGACACAATGTCTTCATGTCCCTACATGTATTTCAGGCCTGTTTTCTCTAGTTCTATGCTGGCTGGGTGGATCAAATGTCCATTTACACAATGGAATGTTTTATGTCAATTCCTAGTATTTACACAAGGGATTTTACACTACCAGACTATTTTCTTTCAGATTATTTTCATCTGAAAGGGATCCAGTTCTTGTGCTCAGAGACTGCTGTCACACAAAGCAAAGCACAGTAAGTGGAGATGATCAAGAGATTTTCTGTAAAAATGCATCACTGATTCAAACTAAAACACTCATCCACGTGCCCTATTGAAATAATTGTATGTTATTTAACACATCAGAATAAATGTAAGCTAGAAGAATACCCTGGGTATTCATATGCAAATGTGACAGCACGATGAGTTTTGTGTGAGATATTTTATGAATACAAAGGGAATACATTTGTAATGCAGACTGATATATACTAATAGATTATTATTTCATTATATTGAGCTTCAAGTCCAAGTACTGTTTTTTCAAGTTTTGCACACATAGGTAATGAGTCTGACTCCATATCGTTTTCTCCCTCTGTATAACGCTTACTTACAAATAAACCCACTGATCTCAAATGTGTATCCACATGAATAAATACTACTTATCATTTCAAAAGAGTATCTAGACTACTGAATATATTTTGGGATCTTCCTTCTAAAAAGTTCTTGGCTTCTTCAAACTGTTCACTGGGTCTGTAGTATAAAAATGACACCTGATGACTAAACCTTTTTCTCTTCAATTTTCAGAAAAAATTGCCATGTGAATTGTTCAAGTTCCAAACATTAGAGTCAGTTCAATGAACAATGAAAATACCAATATTCTATATAGTAACAGGGAACTGCACAGCTATATGCCAGCATGAGTTCCTAACACAAATACAATATTTTAATTCTGCATCTTTGATGTACCTACACACACAGATGGTCGAGCACAGTAGTTCTTACAGAAACAGAATAATAAAAAGAAAAAACAAGAAAAAGATCTAAATTACAAAAGTCATCTTTTTTCTAACACCTGACTTCTACACAGATGGATCAGAATGTGCCACCGTGTGACAAAAACCTAAATGATAAGTTTTGATAAATGATAAGTGAGATTTCATGTCAAGATTTCATTTATCTTCATTATCTTCCTCATAGAAATATGCTGGTATACCTGGAATGAATCTATGAGTCTGAAAGGGAACCCAAAAAAGGAGACCACAAAATAATAAAATGATATTGAGGTCCTAGATAATAGCTAGATAATAGCTTTTGCTTGTTTGAATGTATAATCTCGAAGAAAACTGAAAATATTTATAGAGTAGAATAATGCAAGATCTACTATATAAATGATAAAGAATATATATAAATACATAAATGATAAAGAACAAGCGTAACACATCGAGAGATACTGAATTAATTGTTGCTGCTGTTATCCAAGAACACCCTCTATTGATGTGCACTGAAGTTTGAATTATGAGTGCATCATCATGCCTTTATCTGAAATACCCTATCTGTTTAAGTATGAGACATTATATGTAAGAAATATAAACTCCAAACTCTAGTATGATAGCTTAATAAAAAAAAAAAACCCATGAAAGTTGGAGTGGAAGATATCAGACGAATCAGTATCCTGTTGCCTGTCTGTATTGAAGAATCTCGTAAGTTCTGAAATGACTCACCATTTTCTCACAATATTTATCTGATACAAAATGTGCAACCGCATAATTTATATATTCTTCCACATTCTCATTTCACTAAGCCATGTAAGACCATTTACACATTGCTCTCAAAAAAGCAGTCTAGTTGTTGAGCAGCCAAAAGGGAATCTTTGTGGGTTTTTTTGTAAAAGTGTTTTAATGCAGCACTAGTAAGAGTCATTGCTAATATTTCTGTGCAATGTATTCAGGAATATAAACAGTCTCATTCTGAGGAAAACTACTCAAAAGGCATATTATAACATACATGTTATAAAACAGCGAATGTGTGGTATTGACCTTAAAATGGGATAATCATTATTGAACTTAAAGAGATAATTTTTAATTTTTAATTCAGTATTTATTACTAATTCAAATATAAAGAGGAACTTGTATGTACAAAATATCCCCATATGTTATCTTTTTAATGCATAACATGAACAAATTTAAATTCCTTGACAAAGAGCAGCTCATGTATTTTTGGAACATTAATTTCTTTCCACATTAAAATGATATTAATCCTAAGAAAGGCATTAATTAGGGGAAGAGAGGTTTACCCTCTCACAAAAGATGTTTATGATGGCTATCAACAACCTCAGTGACTTTTATACCATAGAAACACACATCTGAAAAATACCATTCACCGTATAGTTCAGTCACTGTATAGGTCATAAGAAATCCACCCTCTGCTCAGTATCCCCACAAAACCCAAAAGCAATCTGGAAGATCTGTTTCATAGAATCATAAAGGCTGGAAAAGACCTCAAGGATCATCAAGTTCAACCGTCAACCCAACACCACCTAACTCACTAAACCATGTCCCTAAGCACCACATCTACACATTTCTTGAACACCTCCAGGGATGGTGACTCCACCACTTCCCTAGGCAGCCTGTTCCAATGCCTCATCATCCTTTCAGTGAAGAACTGGTTATTACCAATGTACACAATACTGATTGATACCTTCAGTAAAACCTGTATTCGGGTAATAAAGCCTTCAAGTGTGCCGTCCCCATGGTTCTTGCAGTACAAGGGACATGTCATTTCCTCCCACTATGATATCTTATGAAAGAAACCTAAGCATCAAAGAAAGCAGCTCAATAAAAGCCTCAGCTCAACATCCAGTTCTGGTTGAAACAGGAAAAAATAAAAAGAAACTTCCAACAAAATGCTACATAAAGAATATAGACAGTACTGTAAGGATCTACTAAACAAATGGTATAGCTTTGTCTTCAGTATAGGTTGCTGTTGCAGTAAAATATACCACAGAACAAAAAAGGTTTTGAGAAGGCCACTGAGACACGATTTGAAAGTCCTGGAAAAACTCTCACGTGAAACAGAAAAGTAAACAATTTTAACTTGTTTGCATAGGAAAATTAAGAGGGAGCACGACAAATGCATGCAAAATAATAAGTGGCATACAGATAGCATTCAAAAGCTTTTTCTAGTTTCGTAACACACAAAGAAAGAAACATTTAAAGATGCTGAAAGACAGCAGGTTTGAAATAGAAAAGGGATTTTTTTCAATAGACAGCATAATTATACTATGAAACTCAATGCATCAGTAAATTGTTAAGGTCAATAATTCAACAAGAAAAAAACCCTATTGCTAGTGTGTATGAATGAGAAGAATAAATAGGGCTATATAAGCAAATGCTAACAAGAGTGAAACAAAACTGGAGAGGATATTATGCTTCCTACATGGGATTTTAAGCCAATCTATGACTATTACAGAGTAAAATAAAATCTTCAAGTAGGGAGCAAGTTATGCCCCATCTTTTCATGGTGAGGGTGTCCTGACCCCTTCTGAGAAGTATCCAATGTTAGTTTCTCACCTGAAATTTAGTGCTTTTTCTTTCTGGCCTTCATGTAGTCTTAGCTCAGCCACCTACTGCTTTAAACAAGGTATATTTATTTGGATTTCAAGGAAAACAAACCCATACTTCCAACAGTCCAAAAATTGTTGTCACTGTTGTTCAATCTCACCACACATTTGTTGCAAGAACATTCATCAGCAAAACTTGATCTATTTTCAACTGACAAACCCATTATTTTTTTACCTCATGAGAGCATTTGTTTTTCCAGGCACTTCCACACAAAAGTTTTCCTGGAGTTCTATGAATGAGGACAACATGTGCTGTGCTCCCATACCTATTGGGTGGGTTTGGCCACTTCTGTGCTCCCCTTTTTGCCCCCTTATACCGTTTACATTTGAGTAACAATATTTTATTAGCTTTTCTTCCAATAGCCTTTACTGGCTATTTCTTTTTTCTTCTTTATTGGTGATCTCTCTTAGATGTGTTTCAAATTAACAACTTTCTCTTACATTTTAATTAAACAAAATTCTAGAAGATTCTCAAATAAGCATTGGTATATCCTCCCTCCTTTTCTTATCTAAGCTACAGGCACAGGAAGAGTTTTCAGACTTCAGTTCAACAATGCCTAGATGTATGAGCTCCCTAGGCCACCCTTATACACGTAACTTACTACTACCGTACTATATAGCTCATTACTACCCCATTATATAAATTTTTGCTAGTATAATTTGTTAAAACTGTGCATACAGCTAATTTCAATGACAATTATCCCCCCCCACCCAAAATAAGAAGGAACACCTGGGTTAGATTTAGAACTCCTCCATCAGATATTTCTTCCCAAAGGAGAAACCATACTGAGTGTTTATCAGCAGGAGCATGCGATAAACATCTGTTATGGTGCAACTGTCTATACCCTAGTGCAGTAAATTTGCCCACTCAGCTAGGGGGATGGCTGGCTTGGAACAAGCTGCAAATGTGCAAGATACAACTGGTTTTGGCCTCCAATACAGGACAGCTGCATGAAAACCACCTGTGGGGAACGGTTTCTGTAGTGCTTTGCCACCAAACTGCAGCCAGGAATGGTTTAGCAAGAGTACTCACTCATTGTAACACACTAAATCCATGCCACAGGATGTTCCACAGTTTCCTCACATATATTTCTTCCTAGTAGCTGGAAAAATTACTGGGATTTAAAGACACTGGTGAAGCTGTATCTGCAGATGATGCACCATTTCAACTGGCCAGAAGTGCGTGGCTGCTGGCCCTTACAGTTGCAGTCCTGCACTAAAAGCCATTGCTCTATGGCTAGCTGGGATGATGCCTCAACATACTACCAAAATGTGAGCTGATGCTCTGCCACATGGCTCGCATCTCTGCAGTTTACCAACACATCAGTGTATCAGATGTGAATACCACCGACCATCTATGACGGGGAGGTAGAAAGCAGAGAACTCTGTACAAACACTAGGAAGGGCTTGCTTACATTATTAAACGTGTTTGACTAATAACTTTTACTCTTCTTGGAGTGCAAGGCATTTAGCTATGGCTGACAGAGTTAATGGTCCTCAGAATATAAAACCGCATCCAAATCAAAAGCTTACATCTGAACTCCATTGTTTCAAACTTGATTTTTTCTGGTTGGATCTTTGTGTCGTTTCTGTTAGTTGAGTGGCAGCCAGCAACCCACACTTTGACATATATTGTTACTAATGCCTCAGTTTCATATTTTTTCAGCAGGTGATCTCTATCTGATAATCACAATAATGCATATTGTCTATATTTCTCTATGTTATTATTTTTTTTGTGTGCAATAACTGTCCATTTCAGTCTTATAGGTCTTTCCATTTATTTTGACTTGTTCTGCAGAACTGTATTTCTGCAGTGTAATCCCTCTATATGCAGATAAAGGCTTTAATTATCTAAACAGCAACTATGTATCCAACATCTTCATCTGTTGTATGAAAAAAGATTAGTGAGGTTGATAATGGTTTAACAGCAGATATTGGTTCATGAACAGCAGTAGCACTTCAGACCTTTTTCAACAAAAGCCAGAAAGAACGTGGAAGATTGACTTTCTTGAAATTCATGGTTAAAGAAAAGGGAATTATAATCTACCCAATGTTTATATGCTTCTTTATGGTGAATGACAAAGCCATGTATTTACATAGCTTTGAGTCAAAGAGATCCCGAAGGAACAAAATGATTTGTTGCTCTTACGAATGAGCATCACTGCCACCAAGTATGCCCTGGTCTTCCTGGGCATGAGTTATATGCTATTTTCAGGCATTTAAGTGCTCTAAGTTACACTCTGGAAGAGATGCTTTCTCAGTGTAGTAAGACCATAGGGCAACTTGCCTTGCCTCAAGGTAGTTCTTGTAAACAACTCCTCTCTCTTTATCCCTAGACGTTGTCAACAGCACATTTGAAAGCCAGACTTCCACACACTAACAGCATGAAAAACTGCAACCTGGACAGGGTTTGGGAAGAATCTTCATACCAAGCAGATAAGTAAATACACCTTAAATAACTGAGGAATATTTAAATAACATATCGTTCTCGGGTGTCACCACAAAAATCTGCCCAGGTTTCTACATGAGGCAGACTTTCCTATCCAAACATTGGTTAGGTTATGAGCCCTGAAATGGCAAACTTTGGTTCCTTTTTTGCCACTGGGGAATCATAATCTTTTCAGAGAACCATTGCCAATTAATATCAGTTTTGCAATAAATCTAGAATATACAATAATCGAATTTGCTAATGATCTCTATTATATTTTACGTAATAATTATTTACACGGCTAAAAGCTTAAGGAAACTCAGAAATATTGACAGGATGTTTGTTGATGTGAATCACAGAATACCAGCTTTGGGAAAGTACCTCGAATGCAAAATCAATCACCTAGCTTAATTGATTTAGCAAGAGATTAATTGATTTACAGTGAGTTCAGAATTAAATCGCTAAGCTTTATGAAGCAGAGGAATACATATCAAAGGAACTTTGTGAATTGAGCTAAAGGGATATCACATAAAGGAGTTATATTAAGACCACCACTAGAAGTCCCATACTTCTTCCTGATTGCAGAGACCTCCTCTGCTGCTTCTCATAGCTGACATCCTTAGAGACCCTCTGAACACCTAGATATTGCATGTGATTCATTATCACATCTTAAATCTGAAAAGGACTGAATTTCATTCTCCCACAAAGAGTAACTGTTCACATAAACTCGTCTTATCTCAAATCACTTTAGCTGCCTTCTTGGGTTCTGCTCTCCACACAGTGAATCTGAATCACCCATGTGACAGCTCCATTTTATTCTGAAGTTGGTATAAATGCTCTCTGCAGGTTATCAGGACCATTAGCTAACTGTTACATACATGAACATTTTTAAAAAGATACTGGGGAACCAGAAAACAACTACATTGAATCACTCCACAATGCACTACTGTATGGTTTGTTTCATGAATTAGGTAACAAGAGATGATATTTTCCAGGCAGCACATGTTAAGCGTGCATTTTTGCTTGATGAAAAATTGTAGTGTTATTCACTTCATTGCATCCTTAACAAAAGTCACCTCTCTGACATTTAACGTCAGAAGAAGTGTTGTGCACCACATGTTGACTATGTGACAGGTCTCACGATGAAGCAAGCCTGAGAACGTTAGGCCACATAAGGATGTTTCCACATGAGCTCCTTCATTTGATTGGATATCAATGGCACACAGGGACGGGATCCAGAGGGTACTGCACTCACAATTTAGCCCAGGTACAATTTTTAAACTGGTATAACTCCTGAGTTTCAGCTAGACATAATTTTGCCCACTCTCCTGTTTTGAGGCTCTTGAACTCCTGGCTATATGGCTCAAAGACTGGCAATGGCTATCCTTTGCCATCACGATCACACCATGTACTCAGACTCCCATCTTGACTGAGTGCTCTAATGATACGACCATTAAAACAAAAGAAAGTCAGTATGAGTGTTGCTGGCAGTCAGCTCAACTAGACAGCCAGCCCCAGAATCATGGAAGAGATCCCAAAGGAGTGGAAAATATCTAACACTTTCAGGTTCCCTGTGGAAGAGGTAGACAGATAACTAGATTAAGTTCGTGGGACTGCCCACTTACCTACGCAATTAACTGAGAGTGTGGCCAAAGTTAATGAAATTGGATATCCATATTCAAATCTTTGGAGACACTTTCCATTGAGTATATAATGGATATAATGAACATAAGTAGTTACTGGAGCTGGACTGTATTGGTTCCTGACACTTAAATTACAGACAATATCTAAATGGAGCACTTAATTAAGGTAGACTGGATTCAGTGCTTATTCACTCTGATTTGAATGAGTGGATTTATCTTTTATGTCCAAATGTAACTGGATTCTTGACTGTCTGTTTGCGTTTTTAACCTTCTAACCAAGTAACAGTTGGCTTCCAAATGCATCAATAGCACGAGATTTTAAGAACCATGTTGCGCTTTATTGCACAGAATAAAACACAAATTTGGCACATGAGTTTCTCCTTAGGAAAGCACTTGTTCTAAATGAATTTTACATATGAAAAAAAAATCCAGCTTTAATGTAAGTGACAAATAGATAATGCAGAATATGTTTATAAGCTAGAACATGATCTGATCAGTCGCTTGCAGATGAACACGCATAGCTCTTACTAAATGGTTTTGATTCCACAGAACTTCTGATTACAGTAATTGGGGAAACATGGACCTGTAATCTTCAGTATGAGCACAAAAAATGCAACATCTGTTTACTTCTTAAAATTTTTGTTTGTTGAAGTGTAGATTTTACTATATAATCCCCCCTTGAGCTATTATTGAAATCTCACTTTTTTTTTTTCCCCCCAGATGGCTACTTGCCAGTTCTGTAATAACACACTCTAAGACAGTGATACTACTGATTTGCTCTTCCCAATCCGACCTGAAACCAGGAAAAACTCTTCAAATAAATGATAATGGTTAGAAAGTGGTCCAGACACTGTATTTTAAACAGGACTAAATGTACATCCAATTTAAGTCTGGAACTTCTACCCCTGAATTTAAGTATCATGATTCAAAACATTTCTTCATAATTTATAAATGCATAGGTAAAGAAAGATCTAGAAGACATATTTATTCACAAATTTCTTTTCAGTTATTTTTCCCACTTTTGTCTAGCATTAATCAAAACAAACCCACAAACAATTCCAGGACAAGAAGAGATCCTGACTATTTCAAATATGCTTTTCCATTAAATACATGCTAATTGTAGTTACCTTTCCTTACCGCTCTCTAGAATATGCGTAGCAAATCATGCACTGTTGTGTCCAGTAACTTGGAAGTCAGGTCATTTTCTGAATGCAGTAGTAGTATTCAGCAGTATTAGCTTGCTCATAATATAAAGGCCAAAGACCGATATACTTCAGAAAGCCAGATCTGATAATAATCCTCAACATTGCAAGGAATAAAAGAGATCCTCTCTATAAATACAATTAAAGTTACCATGTGGAACTTACTGTGCTGGCAGTGAATCCCATTAAATCCCTCTGGACATTTACAAACATATCCTATGAATGTGTCGCCTCGGTATGCTTCACTAATTTCACATATCCCACCGTTATGACATGGATTAGGAAGGCAGGGTCCTGAGAGAGAGCAAAAAAAAAGAGAAGCATATGTACATACATAATAACTACCATAGTAATTTCAGTCATTTATATACACTCATTAATTAAATAAAATCCCTTATGTAGACCTTCATATTCCACTAACCCCCTAAAATATACCCTTCCCTTAGTTCAGATAACTTGCCAGCACAGATTTTTATGAACAAGAAAAAATATGAAGCATGTCAGTGCTCATTAATCACAACACTACTTTTTAATGTAAGCAAAGACAGGAGACAGAGAAGCCTAATCTTGTTCTCCTATTAAAGATAACAGGCATTCTAACTTTTATACCACTGAAATATGCATTAATCAAACGTGCCTATCATGTACAGAGTGACATGGACAATATCCCTGAATAATCACTACATGCCACGTTAGTAGTTTGAGGAGATCTTTACTATGGCTTTGGGTGACTTTCTGAATATGTGACTATCTGGGCCCACAGTTAGCAGCTACTAAATCAACTATTCTTTTTCCACTGAGTGCCTTTTCAGCATATCCACTACAAGCTCATTTCAAAAAGGTCTTCTGACTAACAAAACACAAGCTAGGATACCTAAAATTTCAGCAGTGATATCGAATTTGTTATATTTGCAATGCCTATACATATCTTTAAATAACAGAATCATTTGAATTGAGGTCTAAATTTTATTCATTTAACAGCATGTGTTAAAAGCCTTTTACATCTTATTATCTTACTAATACTACCTGTAACATACCTCCTACCAGAAGAAAGCACTTTAGCATTTTGATAATTTTTTTTTCCAATCTCACTTTAAAGAACTGCTAATCACTGAGTGGAAAGCCTCATGTGCAAGTTTTGTGTGTGTGAAAAGATTTGTGAATTCAATAAAAAGTATGTTATTTCCAACCTTTGCCATGTAAACAGAAAGGTGTTAATCTTAATTTACTGAAACGCAATACCATAATTATTCACCCACTTAAAATTGCATTTAAAAAAAAAAAAGAAAATAACTTCTTTCAACAGCATAATTTGCTGACAGTTAGCACTGGGAATTGAATGATTTAAACTTGAAAGAGTTATAAGTTTAATGTTTCTGAGGGTCTACCTATTAGTTTATTTTTTTCAATTATAAATCCAAAGTTTGACAGATGGTCATAGCAACAGCACTCATTCAGAACATTGCACGAGTGAATACTGCACTCTCTAGGAAAATATTAATTTGCAAAAGATAAAAATTAACAGAATGACCAGGATGTCAGAACACATTCCCCAGTTATAATTGCCTGATGGTTAAAGCAATTTCAGAAACCATCCATGTACACATTTCTATTGCAATTTACATCATCAGTCTATTCCAGGACAAAATCCTGCAGAAATTATGCTTGTGTTCATCATTAAACATGGTATATGTCTCACTGAACCCAATAAATAAAAGACATGAATATAGAGCAGCTTATTCTAAATGCAATCAGTAGTAAAAAGAGGCAAAAATCGTGAAGATGAAAAGGAGGAGACCGGCTGTTGCCTTTTTTGCCTTTGCCCATCCACATTCTGCATTACACTTCAAATGTAATGGTGCACTACAGCCTTAATTCCAGACAACATATATCACTCCTTTAACAGGTCTAGAAAGACTTGTGGCTTTCAAGTGTCACAGCTGTCACATTTTATTTCTCCTCTGTAATATTTTGGGACATGTTGAATAATTTGTACTTTTGGTGTCCCAAAGAATATGAGCTTTGTACTTTTTTTTCAAGTTTCTATCACAGTGTGCAGTTTGGGGAGTACCTGCAGGTAGCCTCATATGCTAATTATTTCTATGCAAGCAGATCTCTGATCTTCCAAGAACAGTAAATCTTTTAATAATTACTTTCTCGTTTTGCTTGCTGCTTTCTCCATATGGCTTGTTAAGCACATGTTCAGCATACTTTCATTGATTTTCTTTAGATTTTGCATTTTCTCAGATCAGTCCAAAGTACAAAGGCTTAAAAGGTCATTTGAGGTGCACAGTAATAAATATACTGGTGCATGACAATATTTCTAAACATATATAAATAACAAAGTCTTCCTACTGAAAAAAATAAACAAAACAAAACCACATCAACAATATGACAACTTTTTTTGCCTGACTATATTTGTTAGTTGGTCATAGACATAAAATGGCAGTATTTTCAATCCAAATGTTGAGTAATTATGCTTTGGGTTTTTTTCTGTTAATCGAAACTGGTAGTTCTAAAATGATTTTGAGAGCAATAAAACATCCTCATTAAACGCAGTGAAACTAACAAACAACAATCATCTAATTTTCATGTTAACATTCATTTCCTAAAAAGGACATGGTTTAGACTCATATGCATTCTCAAAGAACAAATGACTGAAATTTTTAAAAAGCCTATATCATCATACTATTTTTCTCCTAATTCTCCAGAGGACCATACTCTGAGTTCACACATCTTCAGGACATTTAAATTGCAGGAAACGTCAACCTTTTTTTTTATTTTTTTTTATTGTTTTTTAACTGAGTCTACATGTTCCTTGATGCAAGTTATGCAGGTTTGAGTATCTTGAAGGATATGGGCGCTAATCCTGCCATCATTCCATTTAAGCATCAAAAATGGTATATAAGGTCTAGGCACTACTGCCAGATGATGAGAGGTCCCAGCTAACTTCCACAGGGATGTACAGGCTTTTAAATAATTTTGTATTGAATGATGGATAATTAATTCCCTGTCAATCTGATTAATATTCTTGGTGACTGAGATCTATACCAGCAAGTTCAAAAACATCCTTCTTTACCAAAAAAAAACCCAAAACCAAATTTGTCAAATAATTTTCTGAAAACAGTGGACTTCAAGGATTTCTTTTTTTTTAATCAATAATGCTGTAATACTTTTGCAGGTAGTCTTTAAGTGGCTTCCAACACAAAGAGAACAACAACATTTGATCAGTATTAATGAGCAGTGGAATTCAATGGTATGCTTTCCAGACATTTTTATCTACGTTCATATAAAATAACACCAACAAGATCAACTGTGCACTTAAAGTAATAGAGCTATTCACTTTGCTGTTCTTTTGACTGATTTTGTGTGCACTTCCAGTGGTATTAGCCAGCATAATAAGTATAGTCCAAAATATATATTTCTGTTATTCAATGAAAATCCCATGCTGCTTTTGAAAAATATCTGAAAGTTAACTTAAAGCACAGCAGGTTTTAAACTTTTTAGATGTTCTTACTAAAATCTCTGAGATTTTACAGATGGACAAATCAAACAAATGCATCTTCAGCAGAGCTGCAAAGGGGCTCAAGGCAGAACCATGTCATCCGTTTTCTTCTTTGACAAGTACAGTCAACTAAAACTTAATAAAAGTAAAATATTTTATAATACAATATTAAAGTGGTAATTATATATTTGAGAAAAATCATTAGTTTGCCTATAGCAAGAAAAGCCAGGAAAGCAAGGAAAGCATCACTTCACTGATAAGAATGTAATTTTTGACAATAATATAAAGAGTGAATTAACCTATTTAGGAAAGCTGTTACTTCATTATAGCTTGTACAATATTCAAATTCTTTTGAAGTAATAGAAGGAAGTCTCCAAATACCTTTCTACCTCCTGACAGTCTGGAGGAAATGTATTTTTTAAAATACCTAGTCTTATTTTGGGATTTTTTTTTTTTTTTGCATTGTCTTCCATTTCTGAGAATAAAACCCCAAAGAAATAGAAAAACAAACAAACAAAAAAAAAAGCCTAGAAACACTGACAATTGTAAAGCACCTTTAAATATGTGTATGCGAATGTCATTACTGAAAATTCTGACTGCTCTCATTTCAATTATTTAGTTTTACTACAGACTGGCTGTATATACAAGAGCAGGCTTCACAGTGCAATGGGAAGTGATCTGAAGAGCTTCCCCTTGAAGAAGGATTGTCCTACTGAATCAGGCTGAGTGTTCAGGTAACCCAAGACCCTGTCCCTGCTGCTCATCAGTTCCTGCGGCCTGGGAAGAAAGCTGAAGAAACCTGCACTGGGAATAATTAAAAATCTGCATTAGACATCTTATAAATATTTGAGATGAGCTTAATCTCAGAATCTTTATATTTGACATTATTTTCTAACTAATATATATGCTTTCTCCATACAGTTAAAACTATGTTTGTACCACCTATATAAGAGACCACCTCTTTTTTCAGAAGGATATTGACCTTTTTCTTTCCTCATCATCCTTTCAAAAATCCAATTAAATGTATTTTTGAAAGGTGTGCCCCTTCAAATGTGAGCTTATAGATTCCAAAGTTCAGGAGATGCAAATCCAAAATACAACATAATCCTATTCGGAATAGACCATTTTCCACAGACACACACAAATGAGCATTCCAATTCAGCAGATTACAGGTTCTGACAGAAAACTGCTTTATTGCACAAGAAGGGCAGCAATATAACAAAAGCTTTTGAGGCTCTCGATCTTCCGCGCATTTACTACTTTACTTATTATTTCATATGGTTGTGCAAGGCTTACCTGACACACAGGCTGGTTTTGCATGCCCCCAGCTGTGTGTCTGTGTGGGAGTCAGATACTTCAGAAACCACTTAACAACTTGACAGAAATGATCTTGCATCTGCTGAGTTCTGGTGATCATTAAATCATCCTGACATACATGCTTATGTCTCAGTCTATCTATAGGTTCAAGCATACAAGTATGTCATAACAACTCCAGCAATGCAGTGTAGGGAGCTAGGTCTGACAAGTACACATACTTCGAGCCCATGCACCACCTTTGTGGTTAAGACTAAGCTTCTGCTCAAGTATTAGGAAGAAATGTCTTCCTGTGCGGGTGGTGAGGCAGTGGCCCAGGTTGCCCAGAGAGGCTGTGGATGCCCCATCCCTGGAGGTGTTCAAGGCCAGGCTGGATGAGGCTTTGAGAAACCTGGGCTAGTGGGAGGTGTCCCTGCCCATGGCAAGGGGGGTTGGAACTCAATGATCTTTAAGGTCCTTTCCAACCCAAAACATCCCGTGATTCTGTGATTCGATGATTTTATAGATTTCACCTGTATTTAGAAGAAAACTACCATTCCCAAGAACACTCTTGTTGTAGCTGAGTCTGAAGAATGTGTTTGTTCACCACTTGAAATGACAGCTACATCTCAGCTGCCTGCTTTGCAGCACATGGTTTTGAGGACATCTGAAGAGAGCGTTCCCAGATGTGCTACTGACCTTCTCCCAGAAGGGGCTGTAATCATGAAAATGGTTTCTTCTAGTCAACATGCTTGTTCTGCCACTGAAGTATGAAGCATCTTCAGTAATGAATCAATACGTTGTAGTTCAGTATTTGCTCTTTCTTACGCATAGACTTTTTTTTTCCCCCTTAAAAGTCATTCTCGGTTCAAAATTTACACAAACCTCTCAACATTTTAGGGCCCAACTCCCATTATACTGGTGCATCACAACATGGCTCAAAGAAAATAAAGGAGTCTCTCCCTTTAACTAAAACCCACAGAAGTCAGACTTGATGTATTTTGAACTCCCTCATCCTTCAAGTCTTCCGAAGTGTGATAAGAAATTCTTGCTTGCCCATCATACTTGAACACTTGTAAAACAAAGAGGAAACAAAAAAACCCCAAACCGCATTAGCTCCTAAAGATCAATGTATTTAATGTGATTTGTTTTTGGAATTTGCCACTGTTGATTCTATTTTGCTGTTAGGATACAAATGAATTTTGGATCAACAAATATTTATTACACCTACAGCTTGCTATTTGGTTACTTCAGTCTGAAAGGACTAGGCATTGCAGAAAATCACTCACAGTTTATGTGGAATATTGATAGCATTAACTGATTGCTGTATGTTATTCCAGTTAATGCACGAAAGTAGTAAAAATAATTAGCAGCTACACACATGTTCATCTCATTAACATTCTCAAAATATCAGCCTGGCTAGTAAGTGAATTAGTACTGTATTAGATTCCATCTAACTATATATTCATTTTAAACTAATGGCACAGATCTAGACTTAATTGCATTGTGATTAAATATTTATCTTATTTTTAATGCAGCAAATGGAACGTGCTGACTATAGTGATCAAGGTGTTTCCATCTGGATGTAGCAAAAGCTAAGGTTTAACCCTTGACTGGAAAATGCTTTAAGTCATTTCCAAACATTTCCCTCTAATTCTGCTTTGTAGATCTCTGTCACAGAGAAGAAATTTAAACTGATTGTCCAGCCATATCCCAACCTTTTTTTAAAATAAATAACTGTAATATTTTCTGACAAGATGCTATCTACACTTGTTGACTATACAGTGCCTTTCCTTAATAAATAGTCTTAAGCTTCTCACCTAACCCTTCCACTGACTGAGAATCACAGCTCATACCCAAATCGGAGGAATGGTCACTGTAGTAGGCAATGCAGTGATACTACAGAGGGTAAGACCTGAAAATGCTCCAAAATATTGAGAAAGTGTTCAATGCACTACAAGACATTTTCCCCAAGTTTTCTCTCATTATTTCTCCTCATACTCCTCAGCTTCCAAGCTTAAGAACTTCCTTTCCCCATTTTCAATGGTATTTTCCAGCTTCTCTTTGTTACCTACATATGTGTTTCTGAATAAAGCCCACAGTATTCTTCTCCCACCAGTTATTTCATAAACCTATTGTAGCAAATTAATGTGAGTCCTGTTCTGCATCTCTGCATGACTTTTCACAGGAGTGTTTTTTCTTCACAAATAATATCTGCTTTTTTAACAGAAAATTCAGGTTCAAGACATTTTCCTTCTCTTCCTCTAACTTTACACGCAGACAGCAGCATCATTATTTTTTTCCTAGATGATACTGTTTCTGTCACTGACTTCTCCCACTCTTGCTGACCCAAGCATGGGGGCTTGGTTGCTACACTCTGGGTTTTTTTGTGACTTACTTTGTATCATTGTTAAATCCAGATTAATATTCCAATTGATGTTATAAATACTTTCCAAATCTCTTTTTCTTTTGATTCTGGTTCACATTAAACAGAAAAACCTCTGCAAACACAGAGAATCTTGTATTTTGTAAAAATTTTGCAGGTCTGCACAGGCTTGAAGAATTTTGTATGTTAAAATACTCAAGAGTATTATTATAGACTGAGATGTTTGAAATCTTCAGTTCAAAAGTGCAGTTCTGACAACATCAATGTCTACAGCTTCTACATTAAAAATAAACTCTCCAAATCCATTCTCTGTATAGTTGAGATTGCATTGGTGGGTTGCTTAAGCAAAATACACCCAGCAATAAGGAAACTATATATAGTTAGGTATCTTACACAGAACGTCACTGCCAATTGGGATTTATGTGCAGCAGTGCTATTTTTATCATTGTACTTCTTGTCACCATATATAAAGATGTCAGTTTTCATTGTTTCACTGTGCTTTAAAGTGTCAGTGATCAGGATCTCTCATGCTTTTTTGCCATGTTCTACTAATAACTGGAAAATGGAAAAAAACATGGAAATATTCTGTGAACCTTAATTATAACAGCAAATAATTTAAAATCTAGTTAGTCCTCTTGCTGAGCATTCCAGTGGGAACTAAAAAAGGCAACGACCTAAACTTCTGCTATTCATATTTGTATGAGTCAGGTCCCAATTACCAGTGTTGCATTAATGACACGGAAACAGAAAAAGAGACTCTAAGAGGGTTGTTACCCTTAGGACATGAAATATTATTAAAAAAATATGAAAGAGAATTACTAAATGTGAAATATATATAGTACAAAAAGGCATAACGTTGTCCACAGCAGAAACCAAGGGAAGTAAGAAGAGATTTACACTCCGGTCGTTTATTTCCCCTAGGATGCAGGACAGAGGAATTTTATTCTTTCCTCTTTGCATTTTTTTCCAGCTGTTATCCAACCCTTCTGGTTTCATGTACCCTACTCTAAATCCTTTTGACTTCCAGATCCTGACACTATTCTCCAGCTCTTACTCCCTTCATAGCTAGATCATCATTCTCTTTTCTCCTCATACCCTACCCTGCTTTCATATTGGTCTCTCGCCAACTCAGAAAACCACACATTGCATGATCATCCCAATTTAAAATCCCAGCCCACGTTTGCAGTTATGTGCCTTCAGTTTTTAAGCTACACAGTAGAATCACTGGATACCTGCTGCCTTTGTACCAGCTACAGCCACAGCACAAATACAAATTAAATGCTCTTGAGTAATGGGATTCACATGCAATTAGTTGTATGTGGATGAAAATACTGACCTATTTTGGCAGATAATGGTAATAATTTCTGCACAGCAATACTGGAGATCAGTCTTTTCTGATAAACAATGCTTTAACTTAAAATTCCTTTTTGTGTTAGCACACACAATGCAGGTATCATTATTATGGCTCAGTACAGTTCTCTGCACAGATAAACTTTGCCTTCAGCAGAGCCTTGTGCAAGGGCTGGGGTATGAGCTTCAGCGCTCCTGAGGCCACAAATACATTCCTTTAGGGAATGGCATGACAGACTTCCTCTGGAGCCACACACTCTTTTCTGGTGTCCACTGTCAGCTGTGGCATGGATAGCTCATCAGACATATCGAACTTTCCTCTGGTTTGCAACATTCACAAGCATTAATGATGGCCATGTTCATCTGAGTGACTTCAAAAGATGAGGGCATGAACTAGACATAATTATCTTCCCCCCACCTCAGCATAGACAACCTGACTGCATGTTAATATTCTCTTTTCAATCGAGACTAAACAGTATTTGGGTATGGTTCATGAAAGGGAATCCGTGATATTACTCATCTGTTGAGGGAATGGAGTCAGGCACACAGAAGTTTGGTAAAAAAATGTGGATGCTGCAGTAAGGTTCTGAACAGCAGGGAATAAGACCAATAGGATATGCTATAAAAACAAACCCACTGCTTTACTAACGTAATGTGTACTTTCACTGGGGACATCCCTAGCTACATGACTTAAACAGTTTGAAGCAAATTCTTCACTTGGAATTTCTTAGAGGTTGCAACAATTTGCCTGTATTCTGCTACCAAAGTTAAATAGAAACAGGACTTGATGACAAATACATTATATTATACCTTTTGTCCCTGTTCTTGCCAAAGGGAGGTTAAAGCAGAACGCTGGCCTGACAGGATCATTGATTTGTATTTTGTTTCAAAAAATGACCAGTATTACTGTTCTGCAGAGAAAATTATTAGAATGGTTTTCTCCTCTAGGAGGCTGTATAAAAAAACGAAACTAAAGAATTTCCAGGTCAATATGGAAAGATTAAGAATCAGATATTGAACTATTGTTACCCTTTCCCTTAATGTATATTAATAAATAAATATTATTCTGCAGTTTTAACAGGACAAAATGCTGCAGAGAGCTTGAAACTAATGAAATTCATGAGTAACTGCAACAAAGACTTGTAATATTGCTGTGGAGTGTTTATTTGTGCTTTGCAAGTAAATGTTAAAATATGGTGCTGCAGGCAAATTGAACATACAAATCTATATCCAGACTTTTTGTTCTTGGGCTACAGCTTCCTCACTGTAGCTAGTCATTTCCACAAGGCTTCATGAATTCCAAGTATTTTCTCAGTTTATTTGACAAAATTCAAGTAACTTCTAAAGTATATAAAGGTACAATTCATTTTAGCATTTTTTAGTAATAGACAGCTAGACATTTAGGGAGCATGTTACATTTTCTTGATTATTATTTTTATCAGAACAGTTGTCATACAACCAGAAGTCCAATGGCAGCCAGTGGAAGTTGTGTCTTGAATAAGCAATGAATATACACTTCTGGACTGGATGGTGAAAGCTTCTCCTCTTCTACTTATGTAAAGTCATACTGATAACTTTCATTTGGCAGTTTATTACTCTACAGTACTGTGGATCTTATGTAAATATTTTTGCCACAATTTTTAAGTCACATAGTATTTACTCATAAGGAGTACTACTGAAGCCAACAATTTTATATAAGTGCAAAAAAATAGAAAAAAATAGCTGTTTTCCAAAATAATATTTTGAAATTCTCAATTGTATAGATAAGATCACACAATAGAGCAGAAGATAGCTGAATACTACATGTCATTCTTCCTTTAAGCCTAATAATGGGCACTCACGTTCTGAGGTAAAACACTGTCTATCTAAAAGACTTACAGTGTGAAAAAATGAAATGTGTTTTAATCACAGTAGTAAAGCCTTCAAAAGAATGTACAGTAAAAAAAGAATCTACTCAATTTCTAAGGCAAAATTAAAAAGGAAGGTCTGATGAGCACATGGAAAGTCAATCTGTAAGAGCAACAATGAGAATCAGTAGATGTGAATGAAGTGGCAGATATTTGTTATTGCAAGAAATAGTCTAAGAAGTAGCTGCATACATGTAGAAAACCTCACCTCCCTGTCTCAGCGAACACAGTTAAGCCTTTGCTTGATATTTCTACACCACTAAACCAATTTGTTTTCTCTTTATGATAAGAACATCTGGATTTCACCTGTAATGTTGCTTCAATGCCACATTTTAAAGAGGGTTGTTTAGTCTTGGTCAATGTTAACAGCAGGCAGCCTGTTACTGTTTATTAAAATATAAATTCCAAATCTTCCTTCAACACTTGTTCAAGCTAGGATAGACTTAAAGATCTTCTCAATACCTCAGTGATACACCTACTCAGAGAAGAAAGCTAGCTGATCCCTTACTGGCAAATAGCACTGACTGAAGCCAGAGCCAAGACAGTTTGGGATAGAGGGTTTTTTTACTCGGTAGCGGTTCTGGGGGGATTAGTAGCAGGCAGAAGAACAGTACACACAGTGCAATGCAGGAAGAAACTCATATGGATGGGAACTGGGCATCAGATCAGTAGCTGATGAGACATTCATAATAAGAAAGACCAGATGGAAGAAAACAACCCACCACAGCTCTCCACCACTTTTAAAACCTGCCCTTGGTCCTCCAGGACACTTAATTCCATTTGCAGATAATTCCATTATCTGCCAGTTTTAACACTTCTGGGGCTTTGATGCACTACAAATCCACACCCGTGTAATGGTACTATGCATATCCATGATTATGATTGATAAAATACTGCTGTTTCAGATATGAAAAAAACTTCACGTGTCTGAATGCCTGCCCATTGCTGATCAGAAAACAATCCTAAATGTCACATCTTTCCCTGATTATAACATCAGTCATAGAGTCTGAATTTAACAGAAGTACCATATTCTCTCATTTAGCCATGGTCCCTATTACTTTGTCACGTACCAGAGAACTTTCCTGGGCACTTCCTCCTTACGTGCTTTAGCAGCTATCCAACCTGCTTAAGCTTAGGCACATCTGTAAGTTTTTTAACACCCTTACATAATGAGACATGAATTACTGAAAAGGTAGGACAAGGATTCAGGTTGTAAGAATTCACTTTTTTTTTTTTTTTTTTTTGTGCTGTTGTGCAAGATATCAAGAATCAGCACAAATTGACAAGAATCAGATTTTTGTTCATTTGTTTGTTTACTACTAAACAAGAGTAATGGATCAAAAGATATATTTATAAACAAGAGGTATGAAGTGATAGGAAGAGTTACTAAAACAACAAATATACAAGATACATGACTGAACCTACAATTAAAGGTTTTCCTTGGCTGTTTCAGCATGTTGGCCAATTGTAAAATTGTAGAGATTATGCTACAGAGTCATTCCCCAATGAGTTATTAGAGAGGGATATTTCCCATTCACCCTACTGTTAAACATCATAACATGGGGAGCAATAATAATAACATATAGGGGCAATTTGGTCTGGGTTTTAATCTTCAAATATTATTTTTTTTCTTTTCTCCCTTCTCTTGCTTATTGCACCCAACAACCCTGGGACTGGATAGTACACAGTACCAGCTTGCAATATTTCCATTCCTTTGTAATGTGATAATTTTTTCTGGTTTTTTTTGTTTGTTTGTTTGGTTGGTTTTTTTTTAATTTATTTATTGCTTTCATTATATTCTCAAATTAAGGCTTTTCTGGTACCCTTCTTCCAATATGGCACTGGAGCACTACAATCATATCAATGGTACAGGGTACTTCCAAGATGCACACTGGTTAACTTTTCTCAGACTCTGCTGCAATGTTGAGGTAGTCATCACTGAGAGTGTAAAACTTCCATGTCAAAGATCGTTAGATTTCAGGGAACCTCATCACAGCCACTCTTATTTATTTTACAATGTGTTAACTGTATATCCTGGAAGGAGATACCACAAATAAATATGAAGAGAAACAAATGACAAACATAACAAATCAACAACTTTACAAAAGGAGAGGTCCTAAAAACCTCAGGAGAAAAATCATAAATGTGTGCGTACTCGTATGTGCGCACACACCATGATACTGGGCTACACAAATTCAAGATCCACTTGTGGGTTCCTCCCTGTAGAAATTAGAAAAGGAGATTTACTTAAATTCAGAGTTTCTTCCTAACTGGCATTAACTAGGTACCCAACTTCCGTAGCAAACAGAGAAAATGTGGTAATAACTGCTCTCTCTGTTTTAAATATCTGACTTACTGGGATGACTTGTCCTCTATAGGTATGCATTTCTTTTCTTTGACTGCAAAGACTGACCTAGATTGGACTGTTCATTCTTGAAGAGGAAATCAGGAGGGGATGATATCTACCCATGCTGTTGCTGCACTGCTGTTCAAGAAGAAGACTACTGCCTGAACAATCTTGGCCCGCTTTAGTAATATAGAGTCAAATGGACAACCAACAACAGTGAGGATTTCAAATTTGTATGTTTGCAAGAACTGACACTCATAATGTATACGACAACACTAAAACCTTACGCTAACGAACATCATTTGGGTTACAATGTCTGTCATGGAAGGGTTGGGTTCATTGTCCGTGCAAAATATACTTAGCATCTTTAAGTGCACACTTTATAATCCGTAACTTCACTATCATGTACTGTCTTTCTACAGGACCAGTCATTCTGCAAATGGGTCATTATTATTCTTTATCCTCCTGAATGAATATTTAATACAAAGCCTTAGTAAATTAAAAAAAAAATAATCAACTGAACAGAAAACCAGTCAGATTTCTTCCTCAGCAGTCATGTTCTTACATTCAATGTCATAAAGATGGTCATGAGACAGTTTAAAACCAAAATAAGCATTAAATAAGCCTCTTTCGGGTGCTATTTTTGAACACAGTCCTTTTCATCAGACTTACTAACTTGCTTCCAAACCCTCAACCAACCACTACTCCTTTGACTGGCTTTCATTAGTATTTGCTTTATTTTCTCTTTCTATGCATCTAGTGCCTGGATAGAATATTTGACTGCTTTAACTCACTTTAATTACAGTATCTCAACAAAGATGATAGGGTTTGTTTTGTTTTGGTTTTTTTTTTTTTTTTTTTTTTCTCTGTCTTTCACTACATATTTCCACCAAATTCCACTTCCCTCTGAGAGTACACATGCCACTACAAGGTATGTCAGATCAAGGAGCTGCACTAAATGAACACTAACTCTATTGGGAAAATCACATTAGGGAAGAGGCCACTTTCAGCTGGAATAGCCACCTGATGCAGCTCAACATGTAGCTGTACAATTGCTAACAAAAGAATAAAGGAGAGAGCAAGAAAGCATGAGGAGGTTGGAAGAATCAGAAATAAATTGCCTGGGTGAAGGAAACAGCTCTTCCAATAGCTGCCAGCCCAATGCAGATCATCTCACTGCAGCCTTTCCCTTTGTATGCATGTATTCAGATCTACTCACTCTGTGCCCATGCGCAACTCATTAATCTCATCTCTTTGTCTGTCAACTCCCTTCTCCCTCAGCAATTTCTCATCTCAGTTTCCATCACTTCTCAGGTGAAAAAATGTCCGTTCTTACAGGAAAGGATTTTGTCATCTATTCTCTGCCATGGTTAGCCTTTTGACATGTTTTGTCCTGTGCTTCAGCTCTACTTCTAGGAAGTACAGAGAACTCAAGGAATAACAGCAGACACTGAGATATCTGGAGCAGTAAGAACAGTAGTTTGTTCTTCTTCACCTTGTTTGTTCTTTCTCCATCTTCAGAGGATGAAGCAATCACTGTCAAATAATAATCTTTGACTATGTTATTCACATGACCTTTTCTTAACTGCTAGTTCTGCTCTTTGTATCTGTCCAAGCAAGATATAGACACCTGAAAAAGTATTCTTGGGGAATACTGCTTCTCAGATAGAAATGTAAAGCTACCCTATTGATAGAGACCTGGTACCAACGATAGTGCTGACTACTGGAGCCTGAGACAAAGGTGTTGTGTTTCGCTTTCGGGGTGGCATCTTCATCTGTTCCACTCCCTGCTCTCCTCGCTAGAGAGATGCATTGGTAGTTGGTGTGGCAGACTTGATTTCACTCACCTTCTGACAGCAGTATGTACTGCTAGTTTCCCTATAACAGACTTCTCTACTTTTAGGCTAGGAACAGCCTCCACTAATCGAGCATGAACTAAGCCTACCTCCTTGTCTGACTCTGTGGAGTTTACCATGGCAGTAGTAGAAGCATCTTCTGACCACACTGTGAAAGTGCATGTCCCAGTTCCAAAGTATCAGACCAGAAAGGTTTCTCAGTAAAACAGCTTTGAGGATCGAAACGGGCAGCAGAACACCTTTTTTCCTTAATCTCCTAGTGAGGAATAGTGAAATGATTTGAGCCGAGTTGAGTTTGAGGCAAACGGCTGGCATGCAAAAGTTCCGTCTCACAAGTTCAGGTGAGAAAGGGATATGCAACTAAAAGAATATGGTCATGACATAAAGCAATAGCTAGTTTACGGGATATGATATGATCTTCCACTTGTATTTGTACACTGGGATAAATGTTGTACACTCTCCACAAATATCACTCTCTAAAACTATGCAGATGATGGAAAAATTCTCATGTATGAGTTTCTCTGACAGTTGCCAGCACTGCAGGCTAATCCCAACCTGTTAGCAGCCTTTTTGCCGAACCGTAAAAAGAATCATAGAATCATCACATCATAGGATGGTTTGGGTTGGAAGAGACCTTAAAGATCATTGAGTTCTAGCCCCCCTTGCCATGGGCAGGGACACCTTCCACTAGCCCAGGTTGCTCAAAGCCTCATCCAACCTGGCCTTGAACCCCTCCAGGGATGGGGCATCCACAGCTTCTCTGGGAAACCTGGGCCACTGCTTCACCACCCTCACAGGAAAACGTTTCTTCCTAATATCCTTCCTAATATCTACCCTCTTTCAACTTAAAGACATACTCCTTGTCTTATCACTACATGCACTTGTAAAATGTCCCCTTCCAGCTTTCCTGGTCTCCCTGGAGCCTTTGTCTTCTCCAGGCTGAACAACCCCAACTCTCTCAGCCTGTCCTCATACAGGAGGTGCTCCAGCCCTCTGACCATCTTCATGGCCTCCTCTGGACTTGCTCTAACAGGTCCATGTCCTTCCTGTGCTGCAGACTCCAGAGATCATAGAATCATAGAATGGCCTGGGTTGAAAAGGACCATAGTGAACATCTAGTTTCAACCCCCCCTGCTCAGAGCCACATCCAGCCTGGCCTTGAATGCCTCCAGGGATGGGGCATCCACAACCTCCCTGGGCAACCTGTTCCAGTGTGCCACCACCCTTCGTGTGAAAAGCTTTCTCCTAATCTCCAACCTAAACCTCCCCTCTCTTAGTTTAAAACCATTCCCCCTTGTCTTATCACTATCCACCCTCGTAAACAGGAGTTCCCCCTCCTGTTTATACGCTCCCTTCAAGTACTGGAAGGCCGCAATGAGGTCTCCCCAGAGCCTTCTCTTCTCCAAGCTAAACAAGATGGATGCAGCACTGCAGGGGGGGTCTCACAAGAGCAGAGTAATGGGCGAGAATCCCCTCCCTCGACCTGCTGCTCACGCTGCTTTTGATGTAGCCCAGGACACAGCTGGCCTTCTGGGCTGCAAGCACACATTGCTGCGTTATGTTCAGCTTCTCATCTACCAATACCCTCAAGTCCTTCTCCTCAGAGCTGCTCTCAGTCCATTCTCTGTCCAGCCTGTATTTGTGCTTGGGATTGCCTGGACCCATGTGCAAGACCTTGACGTGGCCTTGTTGAATTTAATGAGGTTTGCACATGCCCACCTCTCCTGCCTGTCAAGGTCCCTCTGAATGGCATCCCTTCCCCTCCAGTGTGTTGACTGCACCACACAGCTTGGTGTCATCAGTAAACTTGCTGAGGGTGCACTCGATCCCACTGTCCATGTCTCCAACAAAGATGTTAAACAACATCAGTCCCAGTACTGCCCCCTGAGGAATGCTACTGGTCACTGGTCTCCACTTGGACATTAAGCCACTGACCAGAACACTTTGAGTGTTATCATCCAGCCAGTTGCTTATCCACCATGTGGTCCAGCTGTCAAATACATGTCTCTCCAATCTAGAGACAAGGATGTCATGTGGGACAGTGTCAAAGGCTTTGCACAAGTCCAGGTAGATGATGTCACCCCCTGAGGAATGCTACTGGTCACTGGTCTCCACTTGGACATTAAGCCACTGACCAGAACACTTTGAGTGTTATCATCCAGCCAGTTGCTTATCCACCATGTGGTCCAGCTGTCAAATACATGTCTCTCCAATCTAGAGACAAGGATGTCATGTGGGACAGTGTCAAAGGCTTTGCACAAGTCCAGGTAGATGATGTCAGTTGCTCTTCCCTTATCCACCAACGCTGTGACCCCAATGCAGAAGGCCACCAAATTCATCAGGCGTGATTTGCCCTCAGTGAAGCTGTGTTGGCTGTCACCAATCACCTCCTTATTTTCCATGCGCCTTAGCACAGTTTCCAGGAGGATCTGCTCCATGATCTTGCCAGGCACAGATGTGAGACTGACTGGTCTGTAGTTCCCCAGCTCTTCCTCATTTCTCTTTTTAAAAACAGGGGTTATGTTTCCCCTTTTCCAGTCAGCAGGACCTTCCCCAGACTGCAATGACTTCTCAAATAAGATGGACAGTGGTGTAGTAACTTCATCTGCCAGTTCCCTCAGGATTCGCAGATGCACCTCATCAGGTCCCATGGACTTGTGCACCTTCAGGTTCCTTAGAAATAAGTGATTTTGCCAAACTGAGTTATTTTTATGATATATGGACAAAGACTCACTGAAGTATAGGGTGAAAACACTAATTAATTTCCATTTCTGATCTAAGCAAGATTTCCAGCTTCTAAATGTGACAGCCTACTGTAATAGCCTTCAGTGCTATCCAGAGCTATTTTTACTGAATAAGACTCATTTGCATCAGAATAGTGTTCAATATGACCTTTATATAATGTTCTGATTTAGTCTATATTTTGCTTGGGATATGCGGAAAAGTAATTAACAATTTAGCTTCAGGCACTGAAAAATAAAATATGCACTTCATGAAGAAAAAGAAAAGGAACTGAGTACAAACGTGTGAACTAAGTTAAGCAAGAGAGTAAATCTCAGTTACAGACCCTGAGGGATTGGTAATTCCTTTCCCTTAGAATAATATGGAAATATGCTTTTACTCGTCGGAATGTGTGAAACAGAACAGCTTTGCATACCACAACAAAATTATCGTGCCCCAAAAGATAGCCTGAGAGCACACTGTCACAAAACTACAACATTTCAGACGCTGCTGTAAAGCAAGCAGAAAATTGAAGTTCTCGAGACTAGACCAGATGAATCAGGTTTTAAGGGTTAGAAAGTAAGCAGATTAAGTATCTCATGAACATTTTAGAAACTTCCATTTCAGTAAGCTAGAGACATACATTTATTTCATTTTTTCTGCTCCGGTAACCATCAAAGGAGTTACAATTTCAACTTCTTACAGTCAATGGAAGGCTATTAGGACATTATTTTCAGGAAGAAGATATACCCTTTGTGAAATCCAGTTTCATACCCATTATCAGTTAAGTATTTTTAAGGTAAACATATAGTATACTTAGCATATAAGCAGATAAGGATAATTCCTATGTAACTGTTAATCTTAGTAAGATCTCAAATGTTTTTCATTTGAACTCATGATGTAGCTCTCTGTGAATCAACAATATGTTGCCAGCAGTTTAACCTACTAGATCTCTCCTACTCTTTGATGAGCAGTGCAACATCAAATGGTAAAAACATTTGCTGGCATGAAGGAAGGAAAGGTAATGAAAATTTGATTACAATATTCCCGTGTTACACCAAAAGACCTATCTAATATTTAAATCATAGAGTCACAGGATGGTTCGGGTTGGAAGGCACCTTAAAGATCCTGGAGTTCCACCCCCCCTCACCATGCACAGGGACACCTCCCACTAGACCAGGTTGCTCAGAGCCTCATCCAGCCTGGCCTTGAACCCCTCCAGGGATGGGGCATCCACAGCTTCCCTGGGCAGCCTGTGTTAGTGTCTCACCAAGCTTCAAACAGGAGAACACCCAACAGAAATTGATACATTAAGCTTAAAAAAAAAAAAAAAAAAATCAATAAAGCAACCTCCTCCTAGTTCAAAAAACAGCTTTAAAAGTCTCCTGCCGCATGTGTAGATGGGAAAAGAAAAATGTAATCAAATTTCCAGGAAAACCATCCTGAGATTTTCCTAGCTTGTTTTCAGAAGATTCATGAGTTACTGGTAAAACTATGTAATTGATCAGAAACTCAAAATAAGTGAACAGATATGCAGAAGTGGCTCAAAAGAGAGTGTTTAGATGTCTAGAACAACATAAAATCATAGGTATTTAACTGGAATGGAAAGATATATAGATATCTAGATCAATGCTTATCCAGAAGTAGGGCTACGGAAAACCGTGTTGAAACTGTGAGCATAATTTTAAAAACGCCTTGGTTTAGCTTTGGTTAAAAAGCATGAAAAAAATAAAAAAAAGTATGATTTGTCTTAAATGAAATACGTTTAATGACTTGCAATTAGAGTTCACTAGAATCACAGAATCACAGAATGTTA
>NW_010111467.1:0-2022 GCF_000699245.1 Pterocles gutturalis
ATGTCGTTGCCACCCTCTCCTCGTCCCGTGTCGACACCCCTGGTACCTCGAAACCCTGGGAGGCTTTGGCAGGATCTGCTTTTGGCTCTTTTTTTTTTTTTTTTTAAGGGAAATTTATTTAAACTCCCCTCCCCCTGAAAATTGATGCTGGAGGGATGCAGTTGGAGCAGGTTATAGAGGGGGGGAAACAGGAAGAGGAAACGGTGAGCGTCCTGCAGGTTACTCGGTCCTGGAGCCCTCGACCTGTGTGGGATTGTCAGGAGTGACCACAAAATCCACGGGATGCCCAGAGGATCCCAAAATCCACGGGATTCCCAGAGGATCCCAAAATCTGTGGGATACTCAGAGGATCCCAAAATCCGTGGGACGCCCAGAGGATCCCAGAATCCACGGGATGCCCAGAGGATCCCAGAATCCACGGGATGCCCAGAGGATCCCAGAATCCGTGGGACGCCCAGAGGATCCCAAAATCCATGGGATGCCCAGAGGATCCCAAAATCCACAGGATGCCCGGAGGATCCCAAAATCCTTGGGATGCCCAAAGGATCACAAAATTTGTGGGACGCCCAGAGGATCCCAAAATCCACGGGATGCCCAGAGGATCCCAAAATCCGTGTGTTGCTCAGAGGGTCCCCCCCCCCGGTAATTCCGAATTACTCTGAATATCCGGCTATCAAACCCCTCGTCACTCCAGAGCTGCTGTTCCGGGCTCCGCCTGGACAAGCTGCGGTGGAGGAGCAGCCTGGCAGCGTGTCCGATGGGGATCGAGGATCGAAGCGAATCGCTCAGCGGGACCGGGAGCGAGGGCGGCGGATCCGCTGGCGTTGGCGCAGGAGCTTTGGGGACCCTGGAGCGTCCCTCGCTCCAAGCTGCTCCCGCCCCTCCTCCTCTCCTGAAAGCTGGGAACCAGCAAACCGGGTGCGTGGAGGTTTTTTTGCACCACGGCAGCGTTAATCCCTCGGGATGAGTTGGGCTCGTTGACCCACCCTGGGTGACCTTCGAGCCGGTGGTTTTCCTGATGGGATCCCGCAGCGTCGTGGCTGGAGCGGCTCTGTCCGAGGAGGGTCTCTGCAGCCGTGTGACGGCGAGAATCCCGTCCCTCTCCTGAGACCTCCCTGCTCCCAAAGGCAATGCCAGCAACGGTTGAGACGGAAAAAATCGTATTTTCAGTTGAGCTCCTCGTGGTGTGGTTTAATAGCGGAAGGAGGGGAATTGGGTCGCGTGGCCCCTTCCTCACAGCATTTGAGTCAAGTTTTTCCATCCCCCATCCCAAATCCCCTCCTGGAGGCTTTGAAAAACTGAACAAAACCTGCAAATGGTTTCTTTTAGCTTTTCCCCTGCGCTCTTTGACTCTTGCCACCATCAGTACTGGATTGATTGTGTTATTCTTTTCCCTGGCTGCGTCCTTGGTTCGGGAGGTGAGGAGGGAGGAGAGGCATCCCTGCCCCCTCTCTCCTGAAATCTTTGCTTGAGCCAGACCCTGACCTCTGGACTCGCGTCCTCACCCCACTGCTGAGCAAAATCCAGCGTGGGGACGGGGGTCTCCCGTCCTGCCCCCCCCGAGCCGCTCTCCGTGCGGGGTTTCGGGGGCGTCCGGCATTATCCCTGCTGCTCAAACCCGTAGCAGAGTGTCAGGCATTGTGTCTTATCAAAAAATAATTGATTCAGGTGCTACAGCCAGAAAAACAGCTGGAGCTGGTGGCTCCGGAGAGGGAGCCCTGGGCTGTCACCCTGCCCCGTGTCCTGCTGCCAGATGAGCGACTCTGAGCAATTCCTTCTATTGAAAATTTCCTGATTTGAGCTAAACGACGAGTATCTCCCTTATTTTTATTAATTGTTCCCGTTAACATTGGCACAAGAACTCTTGAAGCCTTGCAAGGTGTTGAGCTGCTGCTCGTGGTCCTGTGTAGGGACAGGACAGAGTCCGGGCCACCGCGGGACGGTGTGATCAGAGGTGCTGGAGCCGGGGTGAGCGTCCAAGAGGAGTTGCATCGAATCCCAGAAGGGTTTGGGTGGAAGGGA
>NW_010111468.1:0-1129 GCF_000699245.1 Pterocles gutturalis
GCCCGGCTGGGAGGGCAATCCCCCCCCCGCCCGGCTGTGAACAGGGCTGGGAACTGCTGCGCTGCCCCGGCATTGATCAGCTGCTGCCCCGGAGCTGCAGGCGTTGCTGGGCCGCGTCCTGGACTTTTCCACATCAGGAGTGCAGATGTTTGGGTCGTTTATTTTTTTTTTTTTTTTAGGGGTAAGGAAGGCAAAGAAGGAAACTACCGAGCAACCTGAGCAGAGAGGAGAGCTCTCGGGGGAGCAGTGTCACGGTGGGACAGCCCTTGTCGCAGGAGGTCCCACCAGCTTTCTACAGCTGCAGGGGAGTCTAAGTGATGGGGGTGTGCCCTTCCTCAGTACTTGAGGAAATTCATTCCCACTCCGCTGATGCTGCAGGGCTTTGGCCAAGGAAGAAGCCTGAGCCCTGGCCACAGCGGGCTGGGTGGAAGCAGCCCGACAGAGGGCACAGTAGCCCCGCGGCTTGGAAGTGCTTTTTCGGTCGCTTTTCCTCTCCACCATACAGTCAAGGGTAAGACCTAGGTCCACGAAATAGCAGAACATCAGAGTGAAGCCAAGCCCATTTGAATCCTCACTGGGAGAGCATGTTGTACTAACAACAAAGCTTTCTAGGTGGAAGAGGGGAGTGCAGAAAGATTTTCTGCCTGACAGCTGGATGTTAGATTTTTTGTGACAGAAGGAATTCTCCTTCACCTCTGCTGAAACTCTGTACCCTGCACAAAACCTTGTATTCAAATTTCATTGACAAGATTTGCCCATTTGATGAAAAGAAAAGATATTACTCACTAAAACTTGGGCTCTGGAAAGCCAGGCAAATGCACATTATATTCTTTAATTCCTTCATATCCCTATAATTAAGAGGTAAATACTCTGCTATATGCCTGCAAAGAAAATATGCTGCTTTTCTGGATGCAATATTCTTCAATTATTCCTCAAAAACTTCAATTCATATTGCACAGGTTTTTGGTTCCCCACCCTGGGAAATTTCAGTTCAGCCTCAAAGGAACAGAATCCCTTGGCAGCAAAGAAGCAATTTAGTGTTTTTTTTCAATCCTCTGGAAACCTGTGTACTACTTTGTGCGGTCAAAAATAAAAAGGATGACATAAGAGGAGATGACGTTTACATGTT
>NW_010111469.1:0-304 GCF_000699245.1 Pterocles gutturalis
GGGCACCGTGCCCCCAGGTGTCACCAGGGGGTGGGGGGACCCCAGGGGTGTCCCGGAGTGTCACCAGAGTGTCACCAGGGGCTGGGGGGACACCAGGGGTGTCACCAAGTGTCACCAGGGGCTGGGGGGACCTAGAGGGGGTGACAAAGGTTGGGGACAATGGCACCGGGGTGTCACCAGGGGCTGGGGGGACACCAGAGGTGTCACCAGAGTGTCACCAGAGTGTCCCCAGGTGTCACCAGGGTCTGGGGGGACTTTGGGGGGTGACAGGGTTGGGGACAATGTCACCAGAGTGTCACCAGGG
>NW_010111470.1:0-258 GCF_000699245.1 Pterocles gutturalis
TTTTCTTTTTGTCCTTTTCTTCATTTTTTAAAAATTTTTCTTTTTGTCTTTTTCTTGATTTTTTTTTCTTTTTGTCTTTTTCTTCATTTTTTTTATTTTTCTTTTTCCTTTTTCATTTTTTATTTTTCTTTTTTTTTTTAGTTTTTTCATTTTTTATTCTTTTTTTTTTTATTATTATTTTTTTATTCCCCTCCCCACACACCAGGCTTTCGTTTGTTTTTTGTTTTTTTTGGTTTTTTTCAGCCGTGCACCCCCCCC
>NW_010111470.1:307-6876 GCF_000699245.1 Pterocles gutturalis
TTAAAACAATCGCAGTCGTGTTGTATTAACAAACATTCACCCCCCCAAACCCAAAACCCTCTCTGTGGAGCTCAGGTGTCCCAACAGCCTCAGAGCCTTCCCCCCACCCTCTCACCCCCGCCGCAGGTCAGCGAGCTGGGCTAAGCCCTTCTGACAAATTTTTCCATTATTTGGTCGCTCCCAGCACTCAGAGGTTGGCCAGCTGGTATCTCCTCACCATCCCGTCCCTGCAGCACGTGTACACCTGCCGCTCCCAGGAGGCCGCCTGGAAAACAGGGTGGGGGGGGAAAAAAACCAATCAGTATTTGACATTTCAAAGTAAAATGCTCCGAGATCAGCTTCGCTTTGGGGTGTACGGAGGGAGGAGGAGGCGAGTGGCCCCAGCACAGCACCAGCAGAGAGATCGAGGCTCCCTCAGGAGCTCAGGGCGCAGGTGAGGGTTCTTCCCCGAGCTTCCAAAGGGAAAATCTGCCAGAAAGCCTTGGGGGAAACGTTTGGGAAATGTTTCCCTGTGTGGGGGGTGAAGCAGTGGCCCAGGTTGCCCAGAGAAGCTGTGGATGCCCCATCCCTGGAGGGGTTCAAGGCCAGGCTGGATGAGGCTTTGGGCAACCTGGGCTAGTGGGAGGTGTCCCTGCCCATGGCAGGGGGTGGCACTGGATGGGCTTTAAGGTTCCTTCCCACCCAAACCCTTCTGTGATTCTATGAAGAACAGTGGAGACACAGAAAGAGCAATCAAACATTGGAACAGGCTGCCCAGGGCAGTGGTGGAGTCACCATCCCTGGAGGGGTCAGGAAACGTGTAGATGTGGTGCTTGGGGACGTGGGTTAGTGGGTTGGGTGGGGTTGATGGTTGGACTTGATGATCCTTGAGGTCTTTTCCAACCTTCATGATTCTATGAATTTTTTTTTTCCACTTTTCTCATGTGTTGCTCACACCAATGAGTCGTGCAGCTCAAACCTCACTCTCCCTGCAAGGCTGAGTGTTGCCCTTGAGGCCGTGTGGTGGTCAGGAGAGGGGGAACTGGACGGCAGAGCTGGAACGGGTTGAAACCAAAAGCTCATTTCCACCAGGTTGAGCACCCAGGGAACCCAGGTCGCACACCCCAAACTCTGCAAGTGCAGTGGGGCGGCTGTAACAGAGCAGCAAGACCCACTTTCTGGTCTGGAGTGACCAGGGGGACAAAAGCAGACAGGCAGTGCTGTGCAGCCGGCTGCTGCTTTCACCCCAACGATCCTCCGACAACAATTAATTCATGTTTCTCTACAGAAACACCGTTCTGCCTGAGCTACTCCAACAACCAAGCTCCTCCACTGCTTCAGTTTTACTCCTGCATGATGGAGACAAGGCCACCACATACCCACAGAGGGTTTGTGCAATATTAAGATTATTCAGGTAGGGAAAAAAAAAAAGGGTGGAGGAACCTTCTGTGTGTCTGCCAAATCCTGAGATAAAGGCAGGTGCCTGTTTCCTGGCGTCACCCGTCCCTACACCCTTTATTTTGGGCGATTCACCGTGTTCCTTACCTTGTACACAGGGTCACAGTCAGCTTCCGTGAGATCCAGGATATAATCAAGGTCTTGCTGAACTATGAAACAGGTTCCGTCACCTACACAAGCAGGGGAGATAGCAGGTAAGGAAGGAACACCGGCCAATTAGTGAAATAAGCCATGCTCTTAATTACACATAGCACTAACAGGTGCATCAGAAACACCTGATCACTGGGTATGGATGCCCAGGAAAAGTGCTGCGAGGATGTCAGAAAAATGGGAAAAGGCCCTAAGCACTGTCAGGCAACTTAGAAGCGCTTGTTTTGGAGCAACACAGGAAAAAAAAAATAAATCACAAGGCAAAAAGCAGCCATGTAATAGAGCTCCTACGTGTGTTGGCCATGGACAGTGTCCTGGTTTGGGCTGGGACAGAGTGAACTCTCTCCCTAGCAGCTGGTGTGAGGCTGTGTTGGGGTTTGTGCTGAGGAGAAGCTGATCGCACACTGATGGGCAGAGCTGCTGCCACGACAGTCAAGGACTTTCCAGCTTCTCTCTGCTGTGCCCGTGTCTGCAGGGGCAGGAGGAGCTGGGAGGGAGCACAGCCCCAGTGACCAGCCCAGGATCTGACCTCAGGTTTAGGACTGAGACCCAAACTGGCCAACGATCTACTCCATATCATGCCCGGCACGACCCAGTATAGAGGTGAGGTTCTGCCTGGAAATTTTCTCTCTGTCTGGGTCATCTCTCTCTGGGTTGCCCTTCTTTTGGGGTCATTCACTCTCTTGGTCAGCTCTTGGCCTCTCAGACACTCAGGTTCTTTTCTCTGTTCTGGGATTGTGGTTTCAGGACTCTCTGCTCTGGGATCATTGGCCAGGAACAGGTTGAGCCTTGGTCATGGGGTGATGAGCAGTGTCACTGTGTGTCACTCCATTGTATATTTGTATATATTACTATTATTATCATCATTATTTTCAATATTATGGTAGTTTGGTTATTAAATTGTTCTGATCTCAACCCACGAGTCTCTTTTCCCTTTTCCCCTTTAATTTTCTTCCCCATCCCGGGGAAGGGGGCGGGTGAGCAAGCGGCTGTTGGGGGATTTTGCTTCCAGTCAGGGCCAAAACCACAACAGACACTCTGCCCAGCCAGCCAGCGCTTACACGTAAGAGGGTAACGCCCAAAGAGCACAAAACTCCTCGATTTGATTACACAATTTCTACTGGCACAAAACAGCACTTGATTTACCTTGGCTTGCAATAAATCCATCTCGGTATGGCAGCAGAGAAAGCACCGGCGCTCCTGATCTATGGATAACCTGGATTGGAGAGCTAGAAAAAGGAGCAGAAACAAGGAACAAGGTTACGGTTGATAGTCAAGAGCCCACTCCAATTTGAGAACACTGAAAGAAGAAAGCAAGCTCATGGTTAATGAGAACATTCAGAACATTGGGACTTGACCAGTGATTAGCAAAAAGTCTGTCCTCTAGAAGCAGTTGGAAGTCAGCACTGGTTTTCCCGCAGGTGTTGCCAAAAGGATGGAAATGGGAGTAATCAGCAGGTGAACATCTCCATAGACGACAGACAGGAATTATCCTCACCAAGACACAAACAAAAGCTTGGAGCTCACCCAGCATGAAAGACTCCTCAGACTTTGGTACCAATCTCTCCTGCCCCAACCCAAAAACACCATCTAGAGCTCGCCTTCGACACTAAAAAACAAACAACTTAGAGCAGCTCCTGCCCTCAGCAACAGCTCCGTCCCAGTCCTGTGCTGGAATGAGGATCAGGGTAAGTGTTGGGATCCTACAAAGACACTTAAGTCTCACCGGTGAAGAAGAGGAAGGAGCTGTGCTTTTGGTGGGAGGAATACTGCTGTTAACAAGTTTTCTGCTAAATCTATCTACGTATATATGTACATAGATTAAATATAATCACACAGACACTGATATATAACAATATGCACAGTACACTAACATAATTTTATATCTATAAATATAAAAAAAGCAATAATCTGCAAGGTAAGGCTATGCCAAGAGCACCCCTGGTCACAGACCAAGACTGAAAAGCTTTTCAGTAACTAAGGAATCTGCACACAGCCTAGAGTCTTTTAGGAGGCACTTCCCAGAGAACATCCCATCAGATCACCAACCTGAGCAAAAGTATTGTCCCTGAGAGAAAGAAAAGGCTGCAAGAGGCTCAGAAGCTCACAGGCCACGGCTTGGGCTGTACCCACCCTCTAGAAGGGGCATTGTCTGCCCCCACCCTCCATCTGGCTCGCTTTCCCAGCCAAAAAACTAGTTGTTGTTTAAATACTTGCAGCCCGAGGCGCTCACTCACTTTGTGTTTCTCACATCCAGCTGATAAATGTTCCCATCCTGAGTCCCTGCGAGGAGATAGGTACTCGAGAGGAATGTACAGCAGTTGAATGCGTCAGATCCCACAAAGAGGAACACCTGAGAATCCAGGAACAAACGCGAGTGTCAGATGAGGACACGGGACACCCAGGAGAAGGAAGCGATAATTTATTTTGAAATCAGTACAGTTGCTTCCATGAGTGATGGCACAAATTGGCAAACCCAGAGCTGGGCTAATAACCCCTCGGCTCTGCTCTGAGACGAGCAGAACAGCGCTCCAGGATCGGTTTTGCCAAATCAGCAGAGACAGCGCAATCACTGAATGCTCCTGGGTCTCCTTTGGAGAATGGATGTGTCACACGGCAACAGCAAAACCGACACTGAGCTCAAACTAATCTTCAAACACCCACGGAGCAGTAAGAGCAGATCTGCACGGCAGGCTGGCAAAAACCACTCCTTCCTCCCAGAGCTGTGAGTTTTTTCAAGGGGAACCTTTTCCATCTCATTGACCAGCTCAGCTCGCTGAGTTTATCTGTTCCACCCAAATTTTACCCTCCACAAACACCACAAGCAGTTCAGTTCAATCTCTGACATCAATGGGAGCTCCTGTCCTGCTGCCCAGGATGGTCCTGATACGATCTTCAGTACCCGAGACCTACCAGCTCCATTTCCCTTTGCTAAAAGAACTGAACTGGTGATCTGAGGTCCCCTTCAGGTGCTCCTTAAAACACCTGCCAGAACAAACAGCAGCTTTACACCTCAGCTGGAGGAGACAGCCCGGAGCTCCTGCTTTCACAATGACACCTACTGGCCACTGTTTAAATTTAAATCTTGTCTTCCCTATACACAGGTTAAATAGTGAGAAATTCTTCTTCCTCAAACCCCTACACGAGGAGGAAGGAGAGGAAGCATCCCTTTGTCCACACCGGCTTTAACCATCCCTCCCAGGCAGGTATTTCTGACAGTCTCAGCCTCCTTACCGGCTGCCTGCTCTGCAGTCCCACTCCTTGAAGCTTCTTGTCTTCTCGAGCCAGTAGTAGGATTTTCCCTTCTGTCCCAATCTCACGTTCACCTGACAAAAGGACAACAGTTAATTCCAGCAGCGGCTACACAACAAATCTTGATGGTACCAAAACCTGACAGTTGGGATCACCCATCCTCAACCTATAGCAACATTCCTCCAGATCCTAAGACACCAGCAAGGCAGGGCAGTAATTAAGGAGACCCGTCTTAATCACTCAAACGGCTTAATAAGGCTCAATTCCTTCTCAGAACCGGAGTGCTCTGTTCTGGTGACATTAATTCCCTTCCCCAGGTGGCACAAAGTCACACAGCAGCAAGCCACACGCTCAGGATTATTGGTGGCAGTTTGGGACAGCGGAATGAAGAAGAATTTTAAGAGAAAAATCCTTACTAGGAGGTTTTTCAGGCGAGCCGAGGTTCAGCGAGTTGTCAGCAGCGCCCACGGCAATGCCATTGACAGGAGAGCCGCAGTCAGCGATGACACCCAGACAGGCAGATTTTCCGCAATCCCAGAGGCGGGCAGTTCCGTCCCTAGAGCAGGACAGGACGTTTCTTCCCCGATCCACTATGGCAGTGTCCAAAATACCTGCGTCAAAGCACAAGACATGGTCAGAAGGCAGACAGAAATCATGTCATTCCCAGAACAAACTCAACTACAAGCCTCAAGCCACTGTCCCCAGAGTGCCACCAGTGACACACAGCCAAATTTTGGGGTGCAACATGGGGCAGGGAGCCACAGCATCTAGAAAGACACATGTGTGTGGAAGGTAGCAGCTCCCAACAAACCATACGGAGCAGGAGCCACCACCTGGCCCAAAGGCAAGATGTTACCGATAAAACAATTGGCCTCAAACTGAGCTGGTACTGCAGCTGCTGCCGAGTTTCTACCTCCATAATTAATCTCTGACTTGGGCAGAAAATATCCTGGTCCAACGCTCTTAAAATATTGATAACTCCAGCTCTGGATAATCCTCAAAGTTGTGTGGGACAAGCAGCATTCACATTATCCAGCTACACCAACACCAAAAGAGCTGTTTTTGCATGCTCCGATGTTCCCTAACGACTTTATTTGACTTTGGGCTGCCGAGGCTAGATGTGAAAAATGAGGCAGCAGTTTTTTGGAAGGGAACAACCGGATGGTTAGAAGATTTAACGGACACTTTCCCAAGTCATTAAATGTGACAAGCTCAAACGACAGGACAAGTTAGGGCTGGAGTTCAAAGAAGCAAATAAAGTCAACTTCAAAGCCATCGGGAGCCAGCCAGCGTTGTTCTAACCGCAGCTCTTTTCCACCACCTGCCACATTTTGTCCACAGGATATTTCATAGAATCACAGAATGGTTTGGGTTGGAAGGGACCTTCAAGATCATCTGAGGCGTTCTGGAAACCAAATCTTCTTTCCAGAGATGAACAGAGGCTCTGTGCAGAAACTTCCTTTGATCACAGCTCTCGGGAGCCTTTCTGGGTAGCGCATTTTCCACCCCTTGCAGATCTTCCCTGTGACTAAGACAGTTGCAGTGTGGACCCTGAGCACAAGGAATGTCACTGAAATCACTGCATAAGGTGGCCAGTGCATCCTTGAGGGCACAAGGAGGGCGAGGAGCTTACTCTTATTCATCAGCAAGACCATCAGCAGGGGCAGAGCCAAACATCTGCCCTCAGTATGAGCATGGGGGGCTGGGCGACAGCCAGCTGAACAGGAGCC
>NW_010111471.1:0-808 GCF_000699245.1 Pterocles gutturalis
AATTTCCATGCAGCACCGCCGTGTTTGATGTCACTGTGGCCTTGACTTGGCATTGATGGGCCGGCGTATGGTGGGGATGTGACATGGGTCTGGGGGACCCAGGGATGGGGTCTCAGACACCTCACCCAGGCTGAGGGGATTGGTGATGTCCCCTGGGTGGTGGCATTGCAGGGCTTGATCCTGTCTCTCTCCTGTCACCCTGTGCAGGGACCTGCAGGCTTGTCCCACCTGTGGGGCAGCACCAGACCCAGTGCCCACTGGGTTTACCACAGCAAAAAGTGGGGTCTGGGCCCCATGGCGCTGGTGCAGCTGGGGGGGTGCAGTGCTGGGCATGGCTCCGTCCACCCTGCCCCACTGCACCACCTCTCCCCAGCTCTCCAAAGCCACAGCAACCCTGGGGGTTTTTGGGGGGTCATCTTCACCATGCTGAAGGGACCCCCTTGTAATTTGGGGTCCTGGCAGCCTGGGGTCATGGGAAGCAGTGTGGACTGTGAGCTGTGCCACACTGACCAGCACCAGCTGGATGCACCGTGCCCACAGAGACAATGCATCTGGGGGACGCGATGTCCCTGGGGATGGGGGTGCGGGTTGGGGTCTTGGTGCAAGGAGGGGGCTGGGGAAGGAAACAGGCATCTGCTCCAGTAATTAACGGCATGTGTGCTCGTCTCCTGCGTGCCTCGGAGGAGTTCATCACTGCCATGCTGCCGTGCCGCCAGGCCGGGATTATCTGGATAATGCTCTTAAACCGGGGGATGGGAGGGCAGGGCTGTCCCGCAGGGCGCAGGCTGGGCTAGCCGCTGCCACTGTC
>NW_010111471.1:1533-1777 GCF_000699245.1 Pterocles gutturalis
TGGAGGGTCCCGTTGGCCGGGGCTGGGGCTGTGCTCCATCCCCAGCCCGTGGGAGAAGCGGCAGGAGCCAACCCGCGCGCTTGCCGTGCTGGCGGGGGTTATTACATCTATAATTTAAATGCAGTAACAAGCTGTGCTGAAGGGATCAAATATTAATCAGCTGCGAGAGCGCTGCTGTGACCCTGCGAAAATGGAGAGAGGTGCTTGAAATGCCAGATCAGCTGGTGCAGGGCAATCCATGGAG
>NW_010111472.1:0-9567 GCF_000699245.1 Pterocles gutturalis
TATATATATATATATATGCTGCCTATATTATGAATACATTAGTTATCCAGAAGTTAGAGGTAGGCGATAGCCATAGGAGGGCAGTAGGAAGTAGCATTTTTATGACGCATGTGATAATTTTATACTGATATGAAAGGTAACGCGTTGATTGCAGCTTTATGCAGAGACCAGTGCTTATTAAATTTTCTTAGATAAATCCTTAAAATTACAAAGAGGTAGAAGACAGATAATGTTAGGTAAAGATCTGATTAAACAAAAAATAGATTCAGCTAATAACCAAGGCGAAATACTATCTGTTAAGTAAAATCAGATGTTTTTTGAAAAACACACCTGTATTGCATCTCAAATGGAAGTCTGCAGAGGTTGAAGTGTCTGTTGCCATAGAACATCTAATGTTTATCCCTAGAGTCCCTCATCCTCCCAGTACAGTAAATTAGTAAAACTTGCAATCTGATATAGCAAAAGTTAATATCTAGAACTGTCTAGTTATAGTTAAATTCTCTTCTGTTGTTTGCTCCAGATTTGGTTAGGCAGTTACTCCCTACAGCTCCGTCATAATTAAATGAAACCTTAATGATTTTTCTTAAATGCTTAACTGGATTCCACTATCCACTGTTAAGAAAATACAAATTTGTTTTCAGCCATTTGCTGGTGATAGGCAGAATCAATAACTTGTTGAACTTACACAGTACCTCCTCTTAAAATCCTATTTTTTTGTTGCATGAATTTACAATTTTGTAACACTTATTCAAAGATGGATTATGCAATAATGTCTCAGCATTTTTTTGTTTGTTTTCTTCTTTTTTAAATTTCTCTGGTAAAGACACCTCACAGTTGTCTGGGGTAAAAGCAGCTTCCTCAGATGTGGCACTTCTGTTTTCGTGGAGAAAGTAGCACGGGTGACTGCTTTTAACCTCAGAGTTGACAGAAGCTCAGCCTGGATAAAATCAAGATGTTGGCCAAAGCAAAAAGAAGATGGATTTGAGACTTTTTGATTTATTATCCCTTTTAGTTTTTCAATTCACAGTCTAAGTAAATTACAAATTTCTGCTAAAATCGGGGAGCTGCAGCTCCTTGTTTTGTTTAGTTTCTGTGCTTAGTGAGCTAGAAATATGAAGTTTTCCAGTCACTTATACTTTTGGTGACATCCAATATGGATTAGTCTTACTTTCCTGGGTAAACAATGTCTGCATAAGCTATGTAAAATTCAGACTCATGTTCTGGAGATAGTAGTGCTTTGCATTTGGCTTCCAGACTAGGTACAAATTCTTGCTGTTCCAAACAAATCATTTTACAACTTAGCAATTGAGCCAACAGTGTTGTTTTCGTGCTTCACCTTGATGTGTTAGAACTTCGGTAACCTTTTACCAACGATGTACGGAAATAATCTTATTAAGATTACAGAAATGATGAAAGAATTGGCCAAGACTTAGTTGTTGCTATGCCAAGTTCCGTTAACAGAGTATCATGTGGCCTTTACTTCAGAGAACCCATAGTCTAATTGAGTAAAAACAGACATGGACTCAAGGTGTTATGAGGCACAGGAGAAGACAGGAAAAAATGGCAAGCACAAGTGTCATTGACATGGCATTATCTTGTCATGGGTGTAGTTGTTAGGAGTTCAGTTTAAATTGAAAAGGAAAAAAAAAGGGTCTGTGCATAAGGCTGAGGGAGTCTTGTGCAGTGAGAGGAGCGAGTGCTGCCGGGGGTAAAAGTAAGCAGGGAAAAAAGCAGATGTGGAAGAGGAGGGAAGGCTGGAAAGAACAATCTGTGCAAAACAGGTACAATTCAGTCAACTCCAAACATTTTCAGCGTGCAAAGGCCACTCTTTACAGCCGACCTTGCTAACTGGCATCTGTCCCGCTCCTCCCCTAGCACTGCACTGGGGAGGGATTAGGGTCTCACTGGGGTTCATGTACCCCAAGGTCTTGAGGGGTTCCCCAGCCAAGTCCTGAGCCTCGTGGCCTCTGCCAGACCTTGTATTCCCCTCCTTGCCAAGCACAGAAGTCCTTGATTTAGCTCCTTCTGCAACTCCTCCAACCATCTGGAGTCCATGCCTCCTTCAGAGCAGCAGGACTAAAGCAGAAATCTAAGGATAGGGTGTGTTTGCATCAGTTCAGACTACTGTTGTTGTCTTTTTTTATTTTAATTAATATTTGTACATCTGTGTATCTTCAGGAAAATAATGTAAATAAAATTGAATGTTTAATATATTATTTTATGCCATTCTGAAATAACTTAAAAAAACCAACTTGTTAGAAGCATTAAAATATTTGGGCTGTTTTAAGCGTTCACACTGGAAAAAAAAATTTGAAATGCATGACTTGTGGAGGAGGGAAGAGGCTGGATATTTAAATGACAGTGTATCCTTTCCTCTTCTGAAAGAACCAAAGCACACTGCATTTTTAATGTTGATAACTCCCCATTAAAAACTTTAAATGCTCCTAAATGACTTTAACTTGCTGAAGGACTGTTTTTTTCTTTCAGATGTGTTAGAATTCATATTAGCACTACTTTACCCTTGTTTCTGAATTATTTTAATGACGGCAGCCGCTCCACCAAACTGTCTGTCAAGATGTGGGTGGTAGGCTATTATTTCACTTCATAAATCATAATTTACAGGCTTTTTTATATCCGTCTTGGGGATAAACACTTTATGCTTTGTGTTTTCAGCAGCAATATAAAATGTAATTGATACTTAAAGCAATATGTTAGAAATATGGACATAGAAAGCCAGGAGAGAAAAATCACAAATGTTTAGTTTTTCTGTGGGTTGGTCTACATACTGAGCATTTTTTCCATCTGATTTCATATTCTTAGCACTTCAACGGAGGATGATGATGAATTACATTTACATGATTGCTGCCTTTAGGTTACTATGAGGATGTTTCTTTAGTTACAGACACTCAACAGATCAGTTAGCTCAACAGGATCAGTTTGTACTATTTCTTGTGCTGCTAAATAAACTTATCATTTTGTGCTGTTGTCTTCCAGATTCATGAAAAACTGCATTATTATGAAAAACAGAACCCAGTGCCCATACTCCACGGTGCAGCAGCCTTGGCAGATGATGTAAGTGTCCCCTGCTGAGATCACGGGTACCAAGTTTCCCAAAAAAACTGTCTGCAGGCAGAACTCCTCATAGTGCAAACATATGAATGTAATCCTCTCAGATGAAATCATAAGAAGCTGCAAATGTTTCCAAAGGTGCTGTCAGCGCTGGGCTTGTTGATGATATTACTTTGATTTTTATTCACTTGCCTGTTATAAAAACATTGCATCTAGATAGCCTCTTGTTCTGCTTTAGTAACTACGTAATAGAAATTATAGGTTGGAACCCTACTGGGAGGGGAAAAGCTGTCAACTATTAGTGTTTTGAGAAAGTCACAGACAAGAGGAATGCTTTGGAAAAATAAAGACAAATGAGATAGCAGCACTGCTGACAGAACATGAAAAATGACAGATAATACTACAGAAATGAAGCATATGAAATACCTAGGAAGGAGGCTTGTTAAAAAAACCACCAAAAACTATTTAAGAAGAAGTACAGTAGTGATTTATTGATATTGGAGCTTTCCAAATTACCTTCATAACCAAAAAATAAATTGTAGAAGTGGTCAGCATTGATGGAGTAGTTAATTTCCTGTTACTATAATTTTTATTTTAACGAAAAAAAAATCCAACCTGCCATTTCTTGCTATTTGGTTAATTCTAGGATTCAGATGAATTGTGCGCACACCTGTATAAACTATGACTGAACCTGAGGTAGGCCAGTATAGAGATATGTTTAATAGACTGTGGTTTAGGTGATATCCAGAAATCTTTGCTGCAATTGATGATGTGAGGTTGTTTTTTGGAAAAGGCAAATATGTATTAGGATCCATTTCAAATACAGCATGTTTGGAACTTCATGTACTTTACAGATGTTTTAAAATATTAATAATCTTTTAATATAATTAATAACTTTTTTTAAATTTTAAACATGGTTAGATGTTATGAATTGAGAACAATAACATTTTAACAAAAAAACTAAATTAAACATATTTGAAGTCTATTGAAAAAAAGGATATAATGTAATTTAATCGTGTTTCAGTAGGAGGAGACCTATATCCTTTAACATACCAAATAATACATTAGCTTTGACATCAGGCATATATTAGTAATATTTTTTTAACCTTCAAGTAGCTTTGAATAATGTTGGTAGTAATTTTGAAAATTAGGAAGCTGGTTGAAATTCTCTTCATTAACTTCTTGGTGACATATTAATAATCCTTCTTAACATTTGTGTTATGGATCTCTGAGCTAAAATTCCCAAGAATAATTTCTTATTTTTGGATGCAAAACTTAGTTCTTAATATTTTCAGAAATGCTGAGCAATCTCATTCTTTGTGCAGCCCCATTTAAAATATATAGTTTTGGAAATCCCCAAGTTAAAGTACTCTCTCTCTTTAGTTGAGACAGGTCAGGGTTTTTAACCTTATGAGTGTATTGTTATGTATATATGGTAGTAGTTTTAAAATGTACATATGTTGGGACATGAGTGTCTCTAGACATCTGCCTACTTTTAAAGCACAGCTTCTTTTTAAAGATCCTCTTGCTGGTTCTTCATTTTTGCTTACGTGTAGCTGAACAGGTGGTTTTGTGGGCACCACCCCATAGAATGAGGATGTCCTTTGGCAACTGAAGTCAGGCTAGCACACTACAGGATTTTTCTGTGTTTCAGTAGTTATCAGCAAACTCTGAGGAAGTTAATTTGCATGCAGTGGATTTTGTAACTCCAAAACCCATGAAGTTCCAGGATTAAAGTGCTATTCAATTTTTGGCACGTTTGTCTAACTAGTTGTTGGCTTCAGGGATTTAAGAGCCTATTGTTGATATAAAAGACACTTTTATTTCAATAGGCTTTAGATTAATGTTTTGTTTTCCTAGTGATAATAACTGTTCTATAGTTAAACAAAGAAGAAAATATTCTTATTAACAACTACATATTTCCTGTTTGATTTAAAATGCAAATTTGAGCTGCTAGTAACATCACTAAAAACTGTGGTTTTAGTGTGTATTAGTGTGTATTAAGGAGTGTGTTTTTATTCTTACGTTATTTTTTAAAGCAATTTCAGAGGCAACAATTGTGGGTAGGCTTCTTTTCTAAACATTTTAATATTCCTAGCCGCCATACCTTCTCTCTCCTCACCCCCAGTTGCTTTCAGGCTGAATTTCCCATCAGAGATTCTGTTTGCCTCTTATTTTGGAGCAGAAGTGTCTGATGTAGAACTCTTGATTTCGTGCAAATGATCTAAACATTGCTGGCAGTGTAGGTATACACTGCAAATAAAGCCTCTAGGTTAGAAAGACTGTTCTGGCAAAAGAAGTTTCAGCACTTTTTCCAGAAGCTTTACACTCCCAGGCCCTGGTGCTCCTCATCTCGCCAGCCTCAATGCATGTCTGCCCCTCTCCCTTGTTTTGTTTTGTCCTCTCTATAGTGGCAGCTCTTCATAAAGAACTTGGTGAAATGTTATGGTTCCCTCAACAGAGAATCATAGAAGAGTTTCTCAAAAAGTTTTTCCTGCAGTCTGTGGCAGAGGTGGTGGTTGGCGCAGTATCAGTGTGGCCCAAGTCTGCCGTATAGCTTCTACTGCTGCCGGTGGCTGTCACAAATCTTGGCACTTTGACAACAACAGCAAATAAAAATACAGTCCAAAACTGCTAGAGGCACAACAAGCAACTCTGGTGATACCTGTTTACTAGTCTGGAGTCATGGTTTTGTCTTCACCCTTTTCTATCAATCTTTGTGTTCCTCCTCTTCTTCTATGGTGTGACATTACCTGTGCCTTTAACACTTTTATGGAAATATTTGGGAAAACCTTGGAAATCACACCAGTGAAAACAAACTTTTAACTGCTTCATCTCTGAAGAAGTATTTTCTAAATTATGAGATTAAGAAGTCTGTTAAAGCAATAACAAAATATTATTTCTGGTTCTCACTGTTACAAACATTGTGTACCTGCACCACCAAAACAAACGCCGATGCCGCTGAAGTTAACAGATTCTTGTACACAATTCATCTGAGAGAGAAATGCTGAACCAGTCATTCTTACTGAGTGATTACTGGTCTTCATCAATGAAACACGAATGAATAGGTTTTATTTGCTAGTGATGAATAGTACAAGCTAAAGAATGAAACAAGAACCAAGGGGACCCATGTCATATACCTGCTGTCATTCGTATCACAGAATGTTTCCGGCTTTGCAGAGCTTTTTCATAGAACGTGCAGACTAGAGTGTGGTCAGATTACCTCAATATTTGGCTTTATGTACCTAAAATATTTCATTCTGACCTTTCCTGCAGAGATCATTTTCCAGTCTTTCAGTGTTAAGACACAAATATTGTTAAGATTAGCATTGATGTATTTGATGGATGTTTTTATCTATGAATTACAGTTAAAAGGCTGTTGGACTGTAGGTGGTGAATTTTTGTTTCAGTCCTGTTAACCCAGTATTAATTTGAAGGTTAAAAAAGAAGTATTCAAACCATGTCTGATGTCTATAGTTGCTTCTAGAATTGTCTTTTATATATAATTATGCAAAATGTACTTCTATCCATTTATCTTGAAAATTTATACAGAATGAAAGTACAAACTTAAAATTAGGCTAAATTAATAAAATTACTTGCTGCAAATAACCAATCTTTCTTTGAGACATTTTTATGATACTGATTTAATGCAAAGAAAATAAGTGATTATCTGAAATCACGTTTTGGATTATGAGCCACGTAGCTTCAGAATTTTAAACTACAGTTCAGTGTTGTGAAATATGTTTTAGCTTTTCCTTCTTCTGGAAAAATAGTTCAAGTCTGAAATCCTGCAGTAAAATATGCCTCTTGAGTCCAAATTAGTTGAGAATGTCGTGATAAGAAAAACTCAAGACATGAGCCAAATAGCCGAGGGATTAAATGTTAAGACTGCTGCTCTATTGTTCACCAAACCACAATTTTTTAGTGTAACCAAGCATAAATTACTGATCTTGTTGTTAGAACATAGTTCGTGCATTTTAGGGGCTTGAATTGCTGATGACCTGTTATAAACTATATTATGATTACCCCACTTCACATTTAACAAGCTCCTTCCAGTGTATGTGTAAACATAATAAAAAGTTCAGATTGCTTGCACTGTAGGGGCACTTTGCTTTCTTATCCCAGTCCTAAACAGCACAGCTACTGTAGGTTTTTGGAAGCAGTGTGGATTTCACCACCTCATTCAAAACTGTTTTTTATAGACAGTGTCAAAGTTTGATCCAGTCATTTTTACAAGCAGTCCTTTGTCTGCACGCAAAGGACCATTCACTTAAATGAAGTGCTGGGATTTGCCCCCGTCGCTATAAATCAGAATGTGATCTGGCTGCACCTCTGCCAGAAATGATTACTTGTGTTAAACTGAGCCAAAAGGCCTGGCTTAAATCTGGTCCACTGAGGGCCAGAAAAAGAAGCGCGGTGATTGATGATGTTTTTCTTCATGCTGGCTTCTGTTTGAACATGCTGGAAAGTAATGACCTTGAACAAGATAGATTCTGGGTTGTCACTGATGCTCTGGGTAAAACAATGCTTTCCTAATGGTCTTTGTGTCGATTCCATCTCCCACCCAGCTGGCTGAGGAACTGCAGAGCAAGCCACTGAGCAGTGAGATCAGAGAACTGTTGAAACTCCTCTCAAAACCCAATCTCAAGGTGAGGATGTGTTGCACCTGCAAAGTGCTTTCTGCATGGGTGTCTGCATCTCCTTCCTCGGGCTGCAGGGGGTTTTGTCTGCTTTCACAAATACATGTGCTTTTCAGAAGGGACACAATGTTAATTGGAAGTACCTGTTATGAAGTAACAACGTTGCCCATAAATTATTATGCTTTTACTGATATTTATAAAATGAATTCACTGGAAAGCCATCATTTATTTACAGTGGATATTCCAAAAAGTAGGTACTTGATTTTTTGTCTTTTACTAACTTTTATTGCACACACTTCATAAATTTATTAAAAATGTGGTTTTACTAAAAGGTTTTCAGTCATACCATTGATTTAATTGCACTGTGCATAAGTAACACAGCTTGGTACTTGGAACAAAATTCCTGATATTATTTAAAAGAAAAATCTTAATTTTGAAAACTGCTGGGTTTTTTTGTGGTGCTTTCATGGAACTTGATACCTTTTTCTGACAGTAGACTATAGAACCATTGAATTGCTCAGGTTGGAAGGAGGTTGTCTCGTCCAATGTGCTGCTCAAAGCAGGGTCGACACTGATTTCAGAGCAGGTTGCTCAGAGACTTCTCCCATCAGGTCTTGAAAATGACCCGGGGGAGATATTCCACAACCTCTTCGTGCAGCCTACTCCAATTACCAATTACTCTCCTGGTAAAAACTGTTTCCTTATATCCAGTTAGAACCTCCTCTGTGTATCATTGTTAGTGCACACTATGAGATTATTTTTCTACTCTAAAGAGAACAAAGAACTTAGTGCTGTAGTTGCATATTGCAATGCTAATTAAGTGCAGCAGTTGATAAGTTTAGAAGAAAACTGTGGAGTGGAAAGGAGCCCTTTTTAAGACAGTTGATTCTTTATATTCCCTGTAGAACACTGATTTCAAAGCCTGAGACACTCTGGTATCTTCAAAGCGTTACAGAATTTTAAAGATCAATTATGCCTCCTTTGTAAAGATTTTTTTCACAGTTGGTTATTCCATAGTTTACAAAGTGACAAGCTGCTTTTCTCTGAAGGGGTGAGCAATGCCAGTGGTGTGTTTCAAGAGGAAATGTTGGTGCATCAAATTGCAGAGATCCTAAGCTTCACTGTAGATATTTCCTTAGTGACTATCCACGTGTGTTTCATACTTCTGAAGCTTTAGTAGATTGAGTCTGAAGACAGCTTGTTTGCCACAACTGCATCTCTCCCTCTCCCTTTTTTTGCTTTCTCTTTGTCTCTCCTCCCCTTGCTGTCTTGCTCCCCCTTGCTCTCACTTGCCATTGCTCTCTCATTCACTCCCTCTTACTGTCTGTTAGGAGTTAAATGCAATGTGATAATCTTAGTGGGATTTCAGGAGAAGTGCCTTACCCTCAGCTGGTTAATATGATTGAAGAACTGCAGAAACTTAGCAAATGCCTGTCTTGGCCGCAGGAGGAGATGGCCAGCTGCAGAGTATGAAGCCCTTTGCGTGGCCAGACTGATCCTGCACAAGGCACACCTTTTCCTGCCCTGCATAGTTTGCAGGTGTTTGTGTGAGTTAGGGGAAAGAACTGACAGTATGCCTCATTTTTGTGTATCCATTATCTTCTCCATCCACCTTCTCATGGCAAACATGCCTGGGAGAGATGGTAAATATCACCGCTCCTTCCTCCACTGCACTGACCAGACAATGTGGGACTCAGTGTTTCCCTGGAGGTGCCTTCGAGTCTGTTCAGTTGTATCTGAGCTTATGCTGTACATTGCATAAGATTTTCTAGCCCTTGACTATTGGGTTGATGGCTGGAGAGGGTTTCTTTCTTTCATTCTAGATTTTTGGGGTAAAATGATGTCTAGAACAACTCTT